>NW_022756123.1:422131-518768 GCF_011630105.1 Anneissia japonica
TTCTTAGGAATGTCTAAATTCAGTTAAACTAGCAATTCCGTATTATATTTATAAATCTTTATAACATTATACAAAAATTAGATTTTTCTTAAAAATTGAAATTTTGCCGGGAATGGGGCTTTAATTGTGGTGATGATAATGATGGTGATAATGATCAATGTAATAATAATTAGTATTTTATATAAAAAAAATACAAATAGTAATAATTAAATAATAATTAAAAAAATGATAATACAAATATTAATGGAAAATAATAGTAAAAAGTTTGTTTACTTTATTATTTATTAACCATCAAATGTTTCCTACACCTGATAGATATTAGGTATCACAAACCCAGAAGGACAAAAGAAGTACATTGCAGCTGCATTTCCCAGTGCTTGCGGCAAAACCAACTTGGCTATGATGAACCCATCCCTTCCAGGCTGGAAGGTGGAGTGTGTTGGTGACGATATCGCCTGGATGAAGTTCGACAGTGAGGGCAGACTTCGTGCAATCAATCCGGAGGCAGGTTTCTTTGGTGTGGCTCCAGGAACTTCAATGAAGACGAACCCTAATGCGATGTTTACGATCCAGAAGAACACAATATTCACAAATGTTGCAGAAACCTCTGATGGTGGATTCTGGTGGGAGGGACTAGAGGATGAGACCCCTAAGGTAAGCTTGAAGTGAGGGTACCATGTTTTAATTCTGTAATCCATATTATATGGTAAATTTAATGCAATGCTACAACATTAAAAAACATGAAACCTTGAAACACGTAATGAAATATAGTAGGTGGTTATTGAACAAATTAATGACATTATTATTTGAATTAACCATTCTCTTTCAAAATCCATGATATCCATTGTCAAGATACATTGACATTTGACATGAGCAAACCAATAAATTGATAAAAGCAGTAAAATCATGCAAACAAAATGACAACAACTTTCCCTATGTTCAACTCTCAAACTAGAAATAAACACCCTCACTTATGGCAAGACTCTTCACAAGTCTATTGTTGTTAGAAGAGGAAATATACATACAATTTTAATTGAATTATAAAATGTATGCTAACAACTGGTTGTGATCACTTACAGGGACTTACCTTCACATCCTGGCTTGATCATAAAAGTTGGCATAAGGACATGCTAACTGATACGGGAAAGAATATCCTAGCTGCCCATCCGAACTCCAGATTCTGTACCCCGGCACGCCAATGCCCTACCATGGACCCAGCCTGGGAAAGTCCAGAGGGAGTGCCCATTGATGCTATTGTGTTTGGCGGACGTAGACCCGAAGGTAAGGAGCTTTAAAGATGGAATTTGTACATTTTTGGGGTTATCATTTCTTAAAAGTTGAATTAAATTAATTAGTCTGTGAATGACTTAATAATTAACTATTTTCTACAAGCCTTTGGTTTGATCATTATTCACTATGTTTTGTTCCTGAAAATAAACCATTGTATTTTATTATAATTCTGACAATTTGTTACATGTTTCAAATTAATGTATGCTGTAGTTATTATATTAAGTGATTTATTTCCATCAGGTGTTCCACTTGTATATGAATCCTTTGATTGGAAGCATGGTGTGTTTGTTGGTGCTGCCATGCGGTCAGAATCAACCGCTGCAGCTGAGCATGTCGGTAAGTACTACCTCCTTAGCTACATTATTATTTAATTTATACAAAACATATTCATGAGACCCGCTCATAGTATTAATAAGAATAGTGGATATTTTTATAGCGCCCCTCTGGTATCAGGAAAACCTGACTCTCATGGCGCTCAACACATGGACATACAGTAGAACCTCGTTTTTACGGAGCCCAGTTATACGAACCCTCGGTTTTACGTACGCCTCGTATCAACGATGAGGTCATCAAAAAACCTGAAAATATTCAAAACAAACGGCTCTTTTCAGAGCAACCATAAGTAAAAAGACTATAACAATAAACAAACCATAATGCAACATATTTTCATTGAACAGCAACGTTGATTGAGTCTAATACCGGGTTGTTGTAATCTAAAACCATGTGAACTGAGTGAATAACTACCGATGATGCTCAAAATAATTGCTTTCCTCCTTAGCTTCGTGTGGCAAACCATGGAAAATCTCGTCTGGTCAAATTTTTTTACACGAAGCTGGGTAGACATAGTTTCGTACACGAACGCTAATTGGTTGGCTCGCCCAGTGCATTGCACATGGTTGCTGTCTCACGTACATGAACGCTAATTGGTTGGCTCACAGCGCACATGGTTTTAGTTTGTCTGAACAGGCCCAGACAATGAGCGTTACGTACATATTAGGTCAAAGGTTACCAAAAATTTAACCCAACCTCTATTTTACGAATCCCCCGATTTACGTATGCCCTCCGGTCCCTACTGTACGTAAAATTGAGGTTCTACTGTATCTCATTCAGTAACTTCTGCAGCCCTAAGGGTCTCTGTGTCTTAGCTAATGTTTAGTAATGTTTAAATATTTTGATTCTGCCAAGTATCATGATAGATGTAGAAGCACTATTGTCCCTTCAACATTGGTTATGTAAGCTTTGTTCAAATTGATTGCACTGTAACATTTTACTGCAACACATAACAAGGGCAAACTCATTGAGAACATGGTGCAGGTACTGCCATTAAATCCTGATTAAAGATAGCCATGTGGGAATATTTTCAATAATTGCTCTTCTTGAATTAATGGCTACCAGTACTAATTACACCTTGTGATTTCATTTAAATTTTATTCACAATTCTGAATAAATTAACTACTTAAATATTGCTTACTACAAAATTTAAGTACATCTAGAAACCTTGAATACCCATATCAATACTCCAATTAAAGACACCACTATATTAAATTTTTAAAACATATTTTTTGCAGGTAAAGTAATAATGCATGACCCATTTGCAATGAGACCATTCTTTGGCTACAATTTTGGAGACTATCTATCCCACTGGTTGGGCATGGAAAAGCATGAGGGCGCCAAACTTCCAAAAATATTCCACGTCAATTGGTTCCGCAAGAGTTCAGAAGGAAAGTTCTTGTGGCCTGGGTTTGGAGAAAATGCGCGAGTGCTTGATTGGATCTGTCGTCGAGTTGATGGGGAACCGACCGGTAAGAAGACCCCGATCGGCCTTATTCCTACAGAAGGCAGTCTAAATTTGGACAATCTTGAGCCAGTAGATATGGATGCAATTTTCAACTTGCCCAAGGAATTCTGGGAAAAGGAAGTAGATGCAATTAGGAAGTACTTTGATGAACAGGTGAATAGGGACTTACCTGAGGAGATTGCCAACCAATTAAATGCATTAGAAGAAAGAGTCAAGAATATGTAAATCAATAACATAATTCACCATGTAAAAGATATGTTTGATTACATTAATCACAGATAATTCATATTATCATTTAATTGTTATATATAATAATTATTTTGTTCAAATTTTTATTAATATAATTCCATTACAGTATATCATAATAATACTTTTCTTCTGTTCAGTTCAGTATATAATCATCAGTGTAACAGTTTTGTCTCGCTACAGCTCAAATTCTTCAGATATGCGATGATCATTTCTAATCTAGCTGATATCTAGACTAAAATATTGTATACTGATTTCAGCAGAAGAAACTTATTACGGTATATTGATCACGAACAGATGAATATTGTTTATACATTCATATTATTAGTATTATTATTATTTATTGATTATTATTGTTATTATTGTATTGTGCAGCAGAATTTAATAATGATAAAACCCTTGAGAATCTTGTTAATGTTTGTTGTTTGTCTAGTCAAAATTGAATAATGACGATCATCGAATTTATCCAAAGTGCACTTTGTGGGTATAGTTTGTTGATCCCATAACTGCACTGCTTAATGTATTATAAAAAATAACTACCGTCTACAATTTGCCATATTGGCATGGTACCAGTTGCAGGTCTAGTAGGAGGCTTGTCACTACACCCTTAGGCTGTTTTGACTTATTAAAAACATTCCAGAACCTGGAGCCTGCGTAAAACATTGGATTTTGGAAATGTGGACCAGTACACCACTAGTCTCTCTGGTATAAAATCAGTGATGGTACAGTATCCCCCATTAGGGAACACAGCTTTCAAAAAAGTGTTTGCAGTCTGAGGGTGCCATTTCTGGGCATTTTAAGTTGCCTATTTTAAACATTGAGCTGAGGTGTGGACCTTAGGGACAGTGGCAGCACCAGGGGGGAGGGGCAGGGGGATTAGGTCAAGCCCTCCGCCGGACAGGGCTCGTCGGGCAGTCAGACCATAAAACATAAAAATAGGCTCACACCAAGCCAACTCATGTCTGTCACAGTCTGAGGGTGCCATTTTCGGCCATCTAGAGGTTGATATTCTTTTTAAAAAAATCTCATTTGGGAGGGGGAGGGCCCCCCCTCTCAACCCCTTCCCCAGCTCGAGCCTACAAGCTCAAATCCCCCTGTCGGACAACTTAGCTTCCCAACAAAAATATATCCTAGAGCCACCACTGCTTGGGGCCCCTCTGTCGGGGAGCTAAAACTCCTTGTTGTGGATTCTCTGGTGCCACCACTGCATAAAATCATGGACTTCAGTGCTGGTTATTGGCACCACTAGTAGAGAAGCAATCTGTAAAGGCCACAAATTAAATTACTTCTGTATTTAAAATTTTAAACTATGAATAAAAAAAATGAAATAAGATTTGTATATCACATGTATTGATTTCACAAATATAATGCCTAAAGTACTTGTAGATTTTAAGTACAGGTAGTTGAATAATTTTGTTATGTGATGCTCACATACTTCAAAATTAGCATCGTAGCTGTAAGACCAGAAGTTTAATAATGTAATGTAATGTAGTGGGATTTGGTATAATACTGTATTGTCTGATTATATTGTTTTGTTATGATCATTCCAATTCATTTTTTTTCTTTTATACACATAAACCTAAATATTTTGTAAACATTAAATACATAATTATGAAAGGTAGAAAGTAAAATTATGAGTGATTAATAATTTATTGTTGCAATAATAGCATATAATTTTGATTTAGTTTATCTTTATATCAGTGTATGTGTAGGTTTGATATGGCATATTATCAACATCTAATAAGACATTGTTTAGTCTGTAAGATAAATAATGTAGTATGCCTACACTCCAATCATATCTGGAAAAATACAAATGTTATATATTTTAATGACATTTCACCTTTACATAGTTGTGCTTGTTTGACTAATCAAGTAATCTTGTACCCAAAATTCTCTTTAGTTTAATGAATGACAGCCACTTGTTTGTGGCAAATATACGAAGCTGTATACCTCCACAGCTCACCCCCCACTTTTACTTCCCACTTTTAATTCAGAAGCTCCATTGTCACCCCTTTACTGTTATCAATGTATTACAAATAGTGCCAGATCATTAACTTGTGACCATAAACTCTTCCAGGATTTACCTCCCTTTCACTATAATACACACCTTTAGTCATAACATAATAAAGTCTGCTCTTCCACTGATAAGTATTACCAGACAGTAATCCCATATCAGGTAAGGTTAGTAAGGAAGGGGTATGAGTTTATGTTGGGTAACATTAGTAAAGGGGCATGAGTTGGGTTTCTTTATTATTTTTGTCTTGTTAAACTGATTTTACAGCATAGAGCATGGAGGAATAAGTGCAGAGGTGGATTATTTATTTTTCTATTTAAATGCATTATAATGAATTACAGATGACATTTAACCTTAGAATCCTAATAATAAACATTATATTGTGTCTAACATGTGTTAGCCTTGGAAAATTGAATTTGTATTATACTTGTTTTTGCAAACCCTACCTAAAAGAAAAGAGTTCTTAAATTTGGTTTGTTGGTATCGGATAGCAGCCTTTTTGTATTTGAAATAGTTGTGCAGTTTTTGAGCAATTTTTAGCAAAGTTGAGACTTAAATCAGAAGGTCATCATAAAGCTAGGGTTAAATATCATGTTATGTACTGTGTACAGTTTCTGATTAAATAAAATGATGATAAAATTCAACAAATATACTGTATTGCTATTTATTTTTATTGTCTAGCCAATAAAATACAATATGGTATCAATCAAACTTAATTGTCATTAAATAAGACCAAATAAAAAAATTATTGTGTTGGCCATGCCCGACTGACTTAAATTTTATAAAATTCAGGGTCGGCATTTTATTTATTTATTTATATTTTTTTATTACAAGGAACAATATTTTTTTTCCATGAGCTAATAAGGCTGGACTAGGCTAGGGGGCCAAGGCCTAGCCTATTTTGGTGCATGGTACTCTATGCGAATCCAAAACTGTTGTATTATTTGTGTATTTTCTATTTTTTTTTAGCGGAAACACATTTTTGGTTTAAAAAAAAAAAGTTTTCCTACCGACCTACTGATTTTTTGGATTTTCACAAAACATGGCCAACACACAAATTTATTTTTTTGGCCTAAGCAGGAACAGGAAACCCTGCATGTTTTGTGCATAATCTCATAATTTTCGGTTTTTCTACTGTATAATAGCACACCACATCTATCTAGGCACAGGTAATTATTACCCTATGCCATTTAACAATGTGTAACCACCACCGTTCCCTCGGGGTAGTTTTGCATCATTCAAAGTATCAACAGTACATACTCCTGATGGAGAGAGAAATGTAGATTAAGTGTCTTGCCCATGTACAAAAAAAAGTAACAAGCATCGGGCTTGACCTCATGCAGTGGCGTATCTTCCCCCTCCATCACCCCCCCCCCCCACCGTTATAAGACTCCTAGATACGCACTGACCTCATGATGATATATCAGTGGAAAAGCCCTAAGCCTTAACCATGTTCCACACATGACATTACATTTTAATCATGGCATCACAATTGGAGAATGTTAAGTTCCAGACTTTTGGCATTTTCATACTTAATGTAAAACTCAATAATTATGAGTGGGACTGCTACATTAACAAAATGCCAATCAGTTCTGTTTTAGTGCTTTCATGTCAATCAACTCATAGGCCTTAAGGCTTCCAAACATACCAGCTGGCATGAGAAGGAGAATGAACATTGAAGTAAATCTGTTAGAATTGTGGTCTACTTTAGTCTCTTGGCTTAAGTGCACAACATTCATCTTGGTGCAACTCTCACCATCAATTGGATTTTTTCATTCATTGGCCTGAGCAGATAGCCAGTTACAAAGAGCACCGCGCAGTGGATAGGGCCGCTAGACTTTTGCTATAGCAGCAGTAGACAACAGATACGATCTTGCTAATTACTGTATATGTAAACATTAAAATAGTTTTTTAAGAATTAGACTTGTTTTTAATAAACATTTCATGTTTTTTCCGTTTTAAAATATTTGTGCTTGTTAGTAATTTAGTTTTATCGTTGATTTAATCCATGATAGCAACTACTTAGAGCGAAATGCTAGGCCTCTGAAAGTCTCCCAATGGTGTATACAGTTTTTCTGCAGTTAGTGCTTAGTATAATTCAGGGTTTACTGCACTTCCAAATAATAATGTCCATGAGCTTGGTATCTTAAAGGTACATCCGGATGGTTCTGTCTGTAAGAAAAAGAACAATATTAAATCAAAAATGCATTTAATGATAACGCTACAGCTTTCAATGTTCTGATAATTACCAATTTGCAATGAAAACAATGATGTAGAAGATTCAATTGACAGGAACCTACCACTTATTGATTCAATCCCTATTAAAATAAAAGAAAGAAATCTTAATGACTAGACATACCCTTTTCTCTGTAAATTTCAGCCAATCGTTGAGATAGTTTGCAAGCTGCACTGCATGGGGGATGTTGTCTCCTTCGGAACAGAAGATAAGTAAAACAGCAAGGGGTATATCCTCCTTACAACTAGTCAATGATAAAAAAAAAAAAACAAACACAATCAGTTTGAATGAATATGTAATGTTTAAAAGATCATTCTCTGGTCATTTTCTGTCTTTTCCATACAGTAGTTTAAGTAATAATAATAATAATTAGTATGTACTTCATTCACAAAGCCTCTAAGCGCTTCACATTACTACCCCGGTCATTGGATCAAACACATATGGAACACATACTAACATATGGAGCACATGCTACACATACAAGTAAGAGATTGGCACACGTGCAGGATTTAACAAAAGATAAATTTTTATGTCACCAGAATTGCCTTAACATACATATATTCAGCAGTTACTGAATCTACTTTTATAAGAATATTATTAGCAATACAGAGAGAGGATGTGTACAATCCCCCTTCTCTACTGACCAGGGGTGGATTTAAGGGGGGGGGGGCCGGCCCGCCCCCCCCCCTTTTTGGGGGTTAAAAAAAGGAAAAAGAAAAAAATGATAGCCCACAACGCCTCAAATGTTATTTTCGAGCGTCTAGAACACAAAAATTTCGGACCCCCTAGGTCATCGTTGTCTCCATTGGCCCAAATTTCGGCCCCCCCCCCCATTTTTGGAATCTTTGGATCCGCCCCTGCTGACTTTGACAATAGGTAGCGGTACCACTTTACAGACAAATTTACATGTGTTATCAAACTTACCACTCTTCAAAGAACTTTCTTGCAATACCTCCACCAGGTAAGTAAATGCCTCTTGCCTCCTCTGGTATGGATGCATTGTCTGGCTCAGGTGACCACACATATTCCCTCCTCTCAAGTGGTGTCCACTGCAAGTTGCATGTGTTTGGTGCATTTGGCATCTTCTTTAGTAACGGTGTAACAAGGTACCTCAATGGTGATCTGTGTGAGTAAAATTTAGTTAATTATTTCACTTATCATGTGAGATTGCACTAGGCATTCACAGTGTGGTTGCTTCCCCTGCCTCATCAATTCTGAACATCCATCAACCATTTCATCAGGGAATACTACTTTGAAAAAACATTTATACAGTCTGAGAGTGCAATTTCTATGCATCTAGACTTGCATATTCACTTCTTGCTTCTTCTATCGTGGAGCTGATCTGGGTGTGAACCCTGTTGGAGAACTTGGATGCCACTTCAGGGAATCTCTGGTGCCACAAGTGCATTCACACTAGGTCACAATACACAGGTATTGGTTGCCTATGTCAATTGAATAAATACACACTAATACCAGTGGTATA
The DNA here is from genome assembly GCF_011630105.1 of Anneissia japonica. NCBI lineage: Eukaryota > Metazoa > Echinodermata > Crinoidea > Comatulida > Comatulidae > Anneissia > Anneissia japonica. The sequence continues at coordinate 431,199 of NW_022756123.1, forward strand.
AGAACTTGGGCTTCCAACTTACCCTGTTATCTGTGAGTCTAGTCTTTCATAGGCAAAACTGCTTGTTAACAGGATGACCTGTCTAAAGGTACTCTGTTGGATCCAGTCGAGTAACTTCTTTCTAAATTGACTGTGTTTACCCTGTTTACAGCAATAATGATAAAAAAGAAGTAGTTTATTTTTCCTGATTGTTCTTCTGTTGAGTATATAAATTATAATGTTTTTGTGCCCGTTAGTGGAGAAGGTAACTACTTATTGCTGTTTTATTATCACCTTGGGGAAAGCGCTGTGAGACTCTGGTAAAAAGCCCTATATAAATGCTAAAATATTATTATGATTATTAAAGCAAAAAAAAAAATTATTTCATTAGATTATTTGGTAATCATCACAAGCAAGTACATTTTACAGACTTTATAAAAAATTAACAAATTTATGTTGAAATACCTTTACAAGCAATGCACGTAGTTGGACAACCAGTAACTTCTTCTCGTCGCATTTGTATACTATAGAACAATTTAAAAAAAAAAACAGAAGTTTTAACTCAAGAATATGAAAATACTTAAAAATTCTTTTGAATTTGGTTTCTATTACTATTAAACTATTATCAATTTCTTTTTATAAATTCACATTCAATAAAAATTTCATGGTGAATAGATTCTTGCACAACCATAGCTGGTAGCCGAAGAACCCTGGTATACTGAACATAGCACAACTCAAAATATTACCCAGGGAATGGTGTCTAAATTATAGAAGGTAAATGCTTATATCTGAATAAGAAGGATTTTAGGGGCATTAAAACTTAAAGCAAAGTTGCACCTTTAAAAACTTTCCTTACCCTCTGCAGATGTACACAACTTCCCTTCCACAAGGCCAGAAGTACTGAATGGATCATTACCACACATTGGTAACATACTTGAATCATACAGATATCCAACTTGTTGCATCTTCAAAGTAGAGATGAGCAGATCTGTTGCGAGTTGTCCCACATTGCCTACAGATATGCATGGCTGTAACAACATTTGTGGAGAGAAGTGGAAGTAATCACTATTAACAGGTTTCCCCAACAAAATCTGCTGCCCTTTGGGGAGCGTGTGCAGGTCTAGAGAGGCTGACAAGAAACGCATGGAAACGCATGGAAATGAGTCCGAGGGGTGCGCTCTAAAGCTCAGACAGAAAAGGCTTGACTTTATTGATGTTATTGATTGTTTTAGGTTTTCATACTCTTCTTACTAGTTAGCCTCCCTAGGACTTGAGAGTCTTTCATAATATTATAATATAGGCCTAGGCCTAATTTTCTTCCCCTCCATGGTCACAGCAGTCTTCTTAATCTTATTATCTTGTTAATATTATACAACACTACCTCATCATGGGCTTACTTAGCCTTTTTAGGCCTCATCCTACTCAAGCTAGCAAAAAGTATGTTTGTGAACTGAAGGCTTAGCGTCATCAACTAAAAATAAGTCTGGCCTAGGCCTACCTAGCCCAGTCAGTCCCTTCTAAATAGGCAAATGCTTAACTAGGCCTAGGCCTAGGCCAAGTGTGTGAGTGTGTGGCCCACCAAAAGCGTACAACAGTGTTACTTACATGCTAGACCTAGGCATTGAAAATAATATATTTATTAGGGCCTATGGCCTAATCTAGCGATTATGTGAATTGCTCATACGTACACATATTAATGTGAAATCAGACCACTTTGTAGTATCGCAGTTATTCAATGGAACAAACATCGTAAAATAATGATTCAAAACAGTATCAATCACAGCAATGACCGCGCTTCACGTTACGAAGGAAACCATTAACTCTTTGGTAAAAGCATAAAAAGTCAAGTCATTTTGCAGGGTAAATCAGATCTACCACAATGGTTCTCAGGGCATTCCTATTGGTTCTTCAAACACTTTAGCATTGTAGTGGTTACCATTTAATAGTCACGCATGGGCAGACAGACGAGGGGAGAAGCGCGATGGCCGAATTACACATCGGAAAACACTGTGACTTTCCAAATTGCAATCAGCTTGGTTAGTTATTTTGTAGTTTCAGAATCAATATAGCCTATTGAAATTGAAGTCAATGATATATTTGTTGGCGCTATAGAAAAGAAAGAACCACCATTTACATTATATGTTTTAATTTAAGATTCTAGGACAGGCCTAGGCTAGGCCCTAGCCTACTTCTAGGCCTAGGCTAGCTAGCTTGGGTCGCGGGGTCTACCTATACGCCTAGCCTACGCTAGGCCCTAGGCCTAGTTTAGGATGCAAGCGGCGTTTACTGATTTGAGAAGGCCAGCCAGTCGGGACATAACGACCGCGATGATACTCTTTTCTACTCAGTAACGCAGTAGGCCTAGCCTATGGTAGGATAACGAAGAAGGCCTCTTTCTTGGGTATTACTTTACTTACTTACTTACTTACTTTACTTTGGTTTATTTATAAAATATGAGCATGGTGACTCCGAAAAATGACAGGCAAGAGGCCATAGTTGATTCTACGTTTCATTCTTTATTGGAACAATTGTCAATTGTACTTTGGTTTTCTTTGATGCCTAGTGGCTGGAAGCGTTGCATATATATTTGCCCCTCATTACATCCACTGGAACTTTTATTATAGTGGGTCATACTTCAAGGGATGGTTTGCCCAGGATTTCTCCAAAGCTGCTTTGTTACTACTGGTTTACTGTGGTAGCCTCAACAGCACGTGCAGGCAGTGAGTTCCAATTATTAATGGCTCTTTCTTATTGAGAAGGTATTCTGCCTGATCCTACTCCAGTAACTTTGCTTTTTAATCTTAAACTTATGTCTATGTCCTCTAGTTAGTGTCCCCTGAACCATTTTGAAAAAAAAGTGTCATCAGCAAGATTATCCAATTTTTTAACAATTTTAAATATTATTTATTCTTTAAGGAGGATGATGTTTGATGGTGTTCACTATGCTAATATTTTTGTACAAATTTTGGAATATTTTGTCAAATGTTGAATACTATGTGACTAGGCCCTACTGTAGGCCTAGAGAGGCTAGGCTGCGCAGGTTTTTGCAACAGGTGCTAGTTGGCAGATGAATTCCTAAGTCTCTTATGTATACATGTAGGCCTAGTTAATTCCCCTATTTCTTTAAAATTTTGAATGTTGTGTGTCGTATACTAATAGTATTTATGATCTTTGTCAGTAATAACAAATATCTTGTTTGGATATATAAAGTTTTTTTTTCAGTTTTGAATTCTGACCAGCAGTGTTTCAAAATTGTGCAATAATTGGTTGAAAACTGAATTTTGGTATACAGTACTACATTTTAATTAATCATTTCTTTCATACCCATTATTTTCTTGACATTTCAGATTTTCTTCCATTTTACTGTGACAATTGTTCCCGCACATTTTGGTAAGTTCCTATTGAACATGGAATCCAGACTAATAGAGTAGGGCCTGTGTATTGAATACATTTCCCCATCCAGAAATTTGAATAAGGACCTGATTTTCTTGCAAGTTGTAAAAAACTATACTTTAGACCTGTCAGAAAAATACACTGTACCACCAAAGTATTCCACTGTGGTTATATTTCTGTTCCTATTTCCCCGGCTGTTTTCCCTCAGCCTTTTTACTTAGTTCTCTTTTAAACATTTTTTTTAACTTAGCCCTTTGAATGAGCATTACAGTGCTTTATTTCATTGAGACAATTTTATGTAATTATTTTTTATACTTTTATGTCAACTTTTTATTTTTTAGTAAGGAACATAGAAGCAAAGGATCCCATGAGTGTGTCCAGGTAAGTTGGTATCCATTGTCTAATAATGTTGATGCGGTGACAGCTGTTAATTCTTCATTTCATGTATTTATTCCCCAGGATGCATGAAAATATGTAGGCCTAGTTTACAATACACAAATACACTGACACAATTTCAAAGATAGCCTACTAATAGTGTTTGTATACAGCAAATGATGCCAAAATTTTAAACTGAATCACTGTCTAATTGCTCCCTGTGACCTGTTAAAAGTGCAGAAATATGTTTTCATAAGAAGTGTTGAAACTGTTGGCCCTGTGTATATTGATGCTCTTTCATGCTAACAACCTTTTTATAATAGTAATGTACTGACAAGCATGCATTACTGCACATTGTCATGTGACCCCAGTGAAATGAAAAGTACAGGCATGAGACTGAATAATCTATCTCAGTGTAAATCAAACTGTCTCATAAATAATATTTTATAATTTAAAATTAGAATACAAAAGTAGGTGGAACAGTAACTGGTCCGTCATCAGCCTCATTTTCTTTATATTCGTGTGAACAAGATGATTGTAAGAATAAGGAACTCACTCCTGTCATCTGTGAACAATGTAGAAAGAACTTTTGCCTTAGGTAAGAACATTAAAACAGCCAAATGTCATCATCATTCTTAAATTATTTGTAATTTTGTTTACCCTGAATACAAATTGATGTGTTTGGAGGAGCTATAAGCAACATATTTTACATATAAAATCGCATGAAAGTTATTCTCTAACTCTGTCATTAATAATAAAAGAGTGTTTTTTTTTTTTGTTTTTTTTCGCGCACAACCCATACATTCAATGCCAGAGCATCCTACCAGGTACCCATTTATACTCTTGGGTGGAGAGAGGCAAATGTAAGTAAAATGCCTTGCCCAAGGACACAAGTGATGCGACAAGCGTCGGTCTCAAACTCCCGATCTCACAATCAAAAGTCCAACACCTTAGACGCTGCACCTCACGCTCCTTTCAAAGTTACCTTTCAAAGGTATTGTTTAGTTTCTGGAAGCTTTCGATGTCATCTTGTCATCTTGTTTGAATCTGGCTGTTTATTTTATATATATTTTTATATTCAAACCATGTTTACAGGGGATATGTAGCAAACCTAAATAGTATTAAACATCTAAGAGAGCAAGACAAGCCTTGGAAAGTTAATTTTGCCCACATTGCATGCAGTAAACAATTCTTAACACAATGTGCTTTGATTTTGAATGGCGCACTCCCTTCATTACAACTTATTATTAATAATGATTTTTATTTTCTATCAAGTCATCGTCATCAACAAGATCATGGCTGTGAAAAGCTAGTAGAGAAGCCAGATGCAATGCAAAAGACAGCTCAACTCATCCAACAAATTGCAGGTAAATGATAGCATGGCCTTTATTTGTTTCTTTTTAATCATCTTTAATAAGAGTAAAATCCAAAACGCATAAAGAAAACACTTCTTTCCAGTGAGTCCCACAAGCAATAAACATTTTAAAATATATCACAAGACCAACATATAGTGATACACACAATGTGCTAGAAGATATTAACTGTCTTGTTAAAAGTGAATACTTGATGACTGGATTGGATTGGATTTATTTGGTGTAAACACCAAGGATAACCCACGAAAGTCTGGAAGAAGACTTATTTGCAGTGGGGTCCTTCTGGTGGTGATTGGGCAGTACATCCGGAGACAATCCATAACTCTTTTCTGAAGAGTGTACTGCGTTCTTTAACATGCACATGGGCCATTAATGCACACAGGAGTAATGGCTTAAAAGTCTCACCTGAAAGACGGTGCACTATTGTAACTTGTACTTCAGCCCTCCAGCTGAAACGTAAGGAGAGGCAGCAATGAGAATTGAACCGGGGACCTAGAAATCTCCACGGTTCAGCGCACACACAGTGGTTACCACCAGATTAGTCGACTGAGCTATAAATAATCCACAGCAATGCTATTCAAGGCAATCCTATTGGTTCTTTGAAAACCCTTTGGTATTTCAGGGATTTCCAATGAATGCTTAATTTCCTTCTCATGTTTTTTCATGTAATTGAAAAGTTTGATTGCTGAGGATGGTAAATAAAGGTGTACCACAATTCTACCCAGGACATTACTTTTGTTAGCAACCAAATTTTATTTATAAAACAGATTCTTTAAAACTCTTTATTAACAGAATCAAGAGAGTCTAAACCATCAAAACCAAGGAAAAAGATTAGTACCAAAGCACAGAAGACAGCTGCTAAGGTTGCCCTGATGAAGATGAAGATGCATGCAGTAGGGGAGACAGCTGTGCCACAGGTAAGACCTGCTACCACGATTCAAACTAGTCCAGTGCTGTCAGAAAATTTAATAGGAATGATGTTTTCCCTACCTGACCTGTTACCATACTGAATGCTCAACACCAGGCTAGTTATCTGGAGGGTCGTGCGGTAAATTCCCACCTGAATCACTTGCAAGATTTTGGGAACATACTGTCTTTTCACACTGGTATATAGTAATGTATAAAAAGCTAATGGAAAATCAATCCTAATAAATTGGATTTCACCATTATTTTGATGCACTATCTTTGTCATCATCACTATTATCATTGTCAATATCATAGATTTCATCATCGTAGCCATCACCTACATCATTTTATTGTTATCATAATTTTTGTTATTATTATTAGCCAAAAATGAGTTGCATCTTTCATAAAATGTATTCATTTAATCATTTTTGAATATGAAAGATTTTTCCTTGCTTTGCAGCCCATAGTTAAAATTCTAATCTTGATAGCATGTGTATGTTATTTCATTCTGTTTTCTAGTGTGAACGTTTGTATTTCCAAGTGTATCTACCTGAAGAATATAGAGCTAAGGAGAAGAGTAAGGCTATGTATTTCTCAAAAGAATGGAGCGTTGGACGGCTTGTTGACAAGGTTGCGTCCACTGTGGGTTTAAAAAATGACAACAACCTGGCAACAAGCAAGGTAGGCCTATAGAATTATATTCACTGGCAGTAAATGGATAATTTACAATATTAAGTATCATATAAGATTATTAAATATCATATTGCTACCTCACAAGATGGAACATGAAGAAAATTCTTTGTTTTTGTATACAGAAACTTAGACTCTTCCATCCAGTTGTTGGTGTAGTATACCCAATGGATCAGAAATTGTATGAACTGCTGGATGGAGAACAGTGTTTGTTCAGTGGTGGAGATGTAATCATAGAATATGTTGAAAATGACTGTACCCAGCTAGAAGATGTAGACATCTATAAACTTTGATCCTGACAGACCGTGATGCAGTTGAACGTAAGCAGAATGAGATTTATTTTGGTTTTTAATTGCAGAAGTGTATTTCTTTCTGATTAATTTTTAAAAACTTTTTGTATTTTTTACAAAAAAAATGTTTCTAAAAAAGGTGTTCCTTATAGAATAAGCTTTCACTTGATGTATAATTCATATTTTTAGGATTTTGTTTTCTAAGTGAAAAGCATGTGTAGATAAGAGAGTACTAATAAAAAATAATAATAGCAAAATGCCTATAGGGAATAGGCATAACCTAGGCCTAAATCGTTGGCCAAAAAATCCTGAAAAAAGAACAATTAGCCAAATAAAATAATAACAAAATAATAAAAACACTCACAATAGACATCGTTATATAAATCATTTGCCCAAACATGCATAATTATAAGCACAATCTTTCCATTCCACTCCATTGACTATACCGTAGCCTCTCTAGGCCTAGGCCCTTAATCATCAACATCACCGCCGTCATCACTGCTTATCGCCTGCCAGTCATCACAGCTGATAGGCATGCCAAACTATTACTATTACTGCAAAATTTGTCTTCATTGCTGTAAAAATCTAAATATAACTTGATCGCTCTCTTGTATAATAAACATCCTGTGCAGCCATTCCAATGAAATTTTAAGATATATAAGTTTTCAAATTAAGATTTCAAATATTTTTTACAAGGCACGATGTCAGTTTTAAAAAAAATACAGAAATAAACAAGCTTGACGCATGTGTGCAAAAGATTTTGAAAGTTTAGAGCCAAAATATACACAGAACAGCAATTTATAAACAGCCTATTTTTTGTTAATAAATTTCAACTGCGGTCGAAGTTGGGTAGCCTCAACTTCAAATCCATTTCAACTGCAGTCGAAGTTGGGATCAAGAGGGTTAAAAGGGTTGTTTACATTAAATAAAATTAAAAATCTTTCACTACTATTATGATTTTAAAAATCTGTAGTAATCTTTAAATGAAAATATAATGAAGAGTTGATATAGAAATTCATGTGAGCCCTCTATAGGCTAATCTCAAATACCAGAAATTTTCTTAAACTTAAAATTCTTTGTTAGAATGCTAAAACCTCAACATTGCAATACAAATGCTACATTACAATCACATTGCCACTCTAGGTCCTACTTATAAAAATTCTTTACATAGTTAAAATAGTCAACCTGGATATATTATAATAAAATACTGAAAACCAGTTTTAAAATCAAGCATATGTAATATGTAAAATTTAATAAATACTGTTGGTTGAAATGGTAGATTATATTGCTTTAAAAGAAGAAAAAACATATTTATTGTTTACAAGAATTATGATTAAAATATGAATTGAATTAGGAACGAACAATTTATGGAAGCGTGACATTTTTGACCCACTTTCTGAGCTATCACAGATTGTTTTTTATTCTGTAAATGCCAAGTCACTTATGGTTTGATGAGAGATAGATAAAATTTTATTAATAAAAGAAAAATATATCATAAATTATATTATTATCTGTTAGTGGTGTTTTTTTAATCGGTGGTTGTATACTGAATATAATATTTTACTTCAAAATTTGACTTAAGCAATTTATATGTACTTTATTCAAATGCTGACGTCGCTGCCTTGAGAAATGAAAACCTGTCAAGGGTCTCACACTGGTTTACTTGAGATTTCTTCTAGATTCGCCTGAGATTGGGCATTTTTCGAAAATTAGGTGCGAGGTCACAATCCTTATAGAAAATACAGTCAAGCGTCGATATAACATACACACTTTACGTTGAATACATTGATACAAAGTACCACAGGTGGTGTCGAACACTGACGATCGCTACGGAATCGCTAGCGCCGATAGTCGTGTTTGTACATGTTGTATGCTTGTTGTGAGAAAATATTACATTAAAAAAATATAATTTGAAAAAATTCTGGAATGTGTGAGAATATACAGGCCTCGTGTGAGGTTGAAGTTAAATGTGTGAGACTCCTGCGAGATGCGCAGGACTTGACAGGTCTGGATCTGTCTTGACTTGAAGGTAGGGGTGTGATAGAGTGGGGGGGCTAGCATGTATTTTTTTGCACAACAATTAATCAGTCAGAGGGTACTTTGTTTAGTCAAGGGCCACAAACTTTTTTTTCTATGGTCGGAGAGGTGTTTAGTTATAGGTGAGTTCTGTCAAAAACAAATGGAGACTCGTGTATATACTGTATAAAGTATTGATTTTGGCAGTAAGATCTCTCTTTAAAAGAATGTCGGTATCATTGAATATATAAATAAATGTGTTAAAATACTAAATTGCTGTGGTTATATAGACAAGAGCTCCACTGTGCCAGAGTTGACTTGACTAGCGCAAACTATAGTGGTAATACACATATTCTACAGTAAACTTTCATTTACCTATTCAAATTTAATTTCCTCTATTCTGTATGCTGTGTAGTTTCCTTTTAGCTGGAGTATTATATGTGCTATTTAAACCATTAACTACACTATACAGTATTTCAGCAGCCATCTTGTGTTGCAAGCCTCGGGCTTCAAGATCGAATGCATTTGAGTGCACTCAGTTTATATTCTTATGGTTCTGCCATAATAATCCATTTTCATAAATCTATATTTATTTCATGATATTATGACACCCTCAAGATTAGCCTGTTTCTAGAGTACATTTATGACACAATACACAGAACAATATTATACATAATCAGATTGCATGCAGCTGTATATTTGATGTTCAATATTCATTTATTTTATTATTAAACAAACTGTAACACTTGAGGTAGGTAGCCAATGACAGAACAGCTTATCCACAATACTTGACAAATGTAAAGCCTTGGTATTTACAGATAAAACGTATCAATTTAATATAAAAGATATTGTTTTGAAATAACATTGTTAGTTTATCCATACTAGTAGTTTAATAATAATTTGTTGTGAAATCTGAAAAATCCTTTAAAGTTTGTTAAAAAAATAAAAGCACATTTAAATTGATACAGAGTTACCAATTTTCGTTTAATAATACTGTACTGTAGTTTGTTGTGAAATCTGAAAAATCCTTTAAAAAGTTTGTTAAAAATATAAAAGCACATTTAAAATTATTCAGAGTTACCAATTTTCAATTATCATTAATCAATTTCTAAATATCAGTAAATTGATTAAATTTAAATAATGTAAAGGTCATCAATCCAAAGGCTAATTGTACGCATTTAAAACTTTGTTTGTTGGTGAAGAAAGTATCTGTGACTTAATGACCAGGCAGACAGACTTTTTATAATAATCTGTCATTTTCCCACAAAACCTCTCTCAGAGTATCACACAAAAATGTATGGAAATCATTGATTTAAGGAAGTACTTACAGTAACTCTATTACTGTTATTGAGTTCATATACTGCTTGACAATTGGCCTGGAAGGGAATGGTTTTATGAAGTCAGTACTGAATAGAGCATGTTCTATTGATTACTTCTATGTTTTTGTTTTAATAATGAAACTGAATCAGGTTGCCATTTGGGGCTGCAAGTGAAATCAAATTATGAATCATTAATTTTCACTGATTTAATTATAGTACCTGGAAGGAACATCTTGGGAGCTTATTTCTATATTTTTATTTAAAACTCTATGTTCTCCGCTACTGCTGTATTGAGAAATAGGCTACAGCAACAAAATACATACAATGTTGGTTTTGGTTTGGGTGGGCTGTACCCCGGGGTGAAATATTACTTATAGTGGAGGGCATTTAGCGCTTTGTAACCGCAAGGAAACGTGCTATAGAAGTAACAAGTAATAATAATGATATCTTGAATTTCTATGGTGCTATTTCCAAACAAGATCAAAGGCACAACGAATGTGAATAGCCACCGAAAAAAAAAGAAAGGTCTTTCTGTGCAAAGATTACAAAGAGTTAGAAGAAGTTATTGGAAGCTGGTTCCAAGTGAAAGAGCATTGACTGTAGGTTTTGATACACTTGATGTTTTGTAGTCGGTATGATTACCATAGGCTTCGTCTGAGTTCTTTTGAAGGCAACTACCGAGCTAACATCACTGCTCCAATATAATGATACTATAGAATGCAATACATATGTGCAATACATTTTCCATGTGCATAGCTGTGATTCTATTAAAACAGTCTCTGTCCTTTAAAATGGAAAGTTAAGTTTCCATATCAGACATTTAAGCATGTCAGTACCAATGAACAAGCATTTAGTAATATTATATTATGCATCAAGCAAGAATAAACCTCTGTGCTTCTTAATTTGTCCTTGAGTTATAGCCTGCAAGTCTCTACTTGTTACCACTGCGAAATGAATCATTAAATGAAATGAAAATTGTATGGAGATTATCATGGTCATCATATCTGAGATATGATGATTGTCATTCATTTAATGGCCTGAAATAGTATTCATGAATATGAAATTGACTGTGTTGAATGATGGAGTTAATTTTGCTAAGTAATTGATATTAGGGAGCTTTCGATTGCACGACAACGGTAGAACGTACCACAAATCAAAAGCTCTCTATTACACTAATAATGTCTATACATTTTTTAGCACTCACTCAAAAATATACTGGTAGAGATTTAAAATTACATTTTGTTTCTATCAATACTCCAATATTCCATTCCTTGAAAAAGATAACTGGGATATCAGTTGCGGATCACAATTCTAATAACATGAAAGCGTGTGGCGCTGTGGTCAGCTGCGGGCCTTCAATCAGAAGGAGGTCTAGTCTGCTGCTGGTCACTATGCCTATGTACTTGGGTTCAGACACTTAATCTACATTTGTTTCTGTGCATACATAAATATATGGGTACCTGATAGGAGGTGAATAACTTGGATTGAAATTAAATTCATTAGAGCTGAAAACTTTTTAAAACAAAAATTTCAATTGTAAATTTTGCTTTTGAACAAATTAACAATTATTTGATGATTATTATTGATAAATGACAGATGCCTCACATTGATCCAGGGGAGAGAGTTTTGTACTTTTGGCGATGTGTGTCGACAGTTGTTTGTTGTCGTACCAAGTATGTATCCTGGGGCAATGTCTGAGTCAGTGGGTGACTAGCTGTTGTATTGTGTGACATCTATTTATGCACTTTCATTCGCTAGATCCTTTTTGGTTTTGAACCAGATATTTTTGTTGATAACATTATTATAATACTATTAGTATTATTTAATTATTTTTAAAACTACGAGTTTGTCTGGTAATTGTGATATTGTTGAGTACACACTGTAGTGGTTGGAGGTAATAAAAATATTAATAGATAAAATTTGATGTACTCTACTAATGAGTTGAGTGTAGGCATTTTCTAAAGTCTACATCTTGTTGCATCATTTAATCAAAATAACACATTTTGATTATATTTTATATAAATATCAGGATACTCTAGGTAGGTTTGAATGCAAGTGCAGAGGTTACATGTTCTACAACATTATGGATTATTCAATAAGGACCTAAGTATGTTCTCCATATGTGTTTGATCTGTCGACCGGGTTAATAAGGGCTTTGACATAATGCATTATGTAAGAAATATGCATTATTTTATTACGAGGTATATAAACTATGAAAATACTTAAAAATTAAGTTCAATATTAATTATTTCTTATTCCACCTAATAGAAATAATAAATACCTAATAGACTTTAATTGGTAATGTATGAACAAAAAATTTGGAAAATGTAAGGGGTCATCCATAATTATCAACATTTTCAAAAGAGTACAAACATACGCTTTAGGGGGGAGGGGGTTGAAAGGTAGGCATAAGTACTCTTTTATGAAAAACATAAAATGTTGATCTCAAAATTACACAAATCAACATTTTATTGTGTACACTTTCAGGGGGAGGGAGGGGGTAACAGAAAAGAGTAAGTTTTGTACTCTTTTGAAAATGTTGATAATTATGGATGACCGCTAATATAAGAATAACAAAAGGTAAGAATAACAATCGGTAAGGAATTTTTTTTTTTTAACCAAAAATGTGTTTACGCTTAAAAGTAGAAAATACACAAATAAGACAACAATTTTGGATTCGCATCGCATACCATGCAACAAAATAGGCTAGGCCTTGTTCGCCTAGCCTAGTCCCAGCCTTATTAGCTCATGAAAAAAACAAAATTGTTCCTTAATTGTAGTCGACCATGAATTCCGTAAAATTTGGGTCGATCAAGCGTGGCCAACATAATATTTTTTTTATTTGGCCTAAAGCAGAAAGTGCAGATGATGTATGATTCTGTCTGGTAGATAGGTATTTTTTCAAAAAATATAGTTTTCAGGATATTTTATGTTCTAATTTGTTAAAAAAGTGACTTAAGTACAAGATAAACTAACTGATAAAGATAAACTGAGGTATCAGTTATTTATTATTAAAGAACAACACAAAGCCATCTACAAGTGGTCAATCCCCTCTTATGAGATTTTAATGAATAAAGAGAATCTGCTTCAATTTGAGAAAACAGCAATCACACTCATCTAATTTGCTGTTAACCAGCCTCAGGGAGATTGCAGCTTTTGACAACAGCCACAAAAATTCACTCCATGTTGTCTCATCCTACCGGCTTGTTTTAAGCCAATTATTTGGAAAATTGCAAGGAAGCAATCTCATCCTATCATCTAATTGACATAGATTCATGTGCCAGTTTCAGCGAACAATCTGATTGACTTTTGCACTCTTCTTCCATGTCCTCAAAGAAATGGGAAGTTTATTGTACTCTAGGTAATTGTTGGATGCCTTGGTAGATAAGTTTGTGTCCAGGAGGCAGCTGTACGTGGAGAAACATGGAAGTGGATCTACGGCCTTGTGCCCACCTTCCAATTTTAATGTCTGGATTCAAGCTAGTCAAAATTCAAATGATTTTCCCCCATAAACAATCCTATGTTTTTATGCCCGCCTGTTAACTCATTTTCTCAAGTTCCTGATAAACACCTCGATCAACTGTTAAATGTCATTGATCCACACCATGTGTTTTTTCTTTATTTATTTTTTTTATAGTAATTTTTACTGTAATATAAATGTTTACCATGGTGTTCCATACTAATTTTACTTACTGTACATTATATTTTATTTTATGTCAAGAGGTTCCCACTTTTGTGTTGGGGCTTCAGCCCATGGCTTCCTCTTGGACAGTTTTGTCCAATTTTTAATAAATAAATGAAAATGAATAAATAAATGCGTCGATGTTGTGGATGTCCTTTTTTTTCTTTTAAGCATGGTCTTACTTTCCAATAGTGGTATTTTCATGGTGTTTTTTTCTTAGATTTGAATGCTGTTGAATAATGACATTAATGTATGTAATACTGTATGTATAATAATAATAATAATCAGTTTTTATATAGCGCAAATTACAAGTCTCTTGCGCTTTAGCTCTTATTTACAGAGGTGACTTTTGAGACATGATTTTACGCTGTATGTATGTCGCTTGCTGAAAGGACATGATGAAATTTGCAAAACCTCAATCTTCAAATCAAGTTGCTCATCTAAAAATCTATCATATACTGTACTGTATCTATTTGTCAGCTAAAAGGTAATAAAAAATACTTAAACAATTTAAATACTAACTGAATTTGATTGCTTAAATGCATTAGCCCAACATAGTAAAAGAAAACAATGTTTCAACTTCAATCTGAATTTCATGTGAAATATAAAAGGAATTTAAAAACTACTTGTAAACATATTGTAGAATGTTTGTTTACTGTGTCACTTGATCTACTTTTATTATTATAGCAACTGGCTAAATTCTATAATCAGAATTCTATTATTGATATCCTCTTACATGTAACTTGACTTCATTGTCATGGCAACTGAAAATAGGAAAGCTGTGTCTTTGTCCAATAATTAAAGCTGCAAACTCAATTGGATGAAGAAAGCTGCGAACAGTCCTTTGTGGTGTCATTCAGGATTAGGTCAACCTAGTCAACAATCACTGGCGCTGCTCAAAGTTATTGAGAAATGATGATAAATTTAGAGGGGAAATTTTGTGTGAGTTCCTACTGTTTTGATTAAAACTATCATTTAATTCTGAAATTGAAATAGTGGGCCTGTTTCCCGCTGTTTTAAAGAGTGGATCCTCTTCTTTATAGATGTAGGCAACATGTTGCTGTTTTACTGCCTATTAAATTTAATGCAGAGGATGTTTAAATTTATTTCTATCAGTAGTGTAATTAGATGGGCTCACAAAAAAGCTGGCAAATTAAGCATTTTTATAATATAATAATAGCAAGACAGATCTAAATGGCTTATTACTAACCTATTGTACAGGACTTTGCAATAGTTTGGTGAAATGCTTCATATCTGATCTAAACTCATGATGTTGAAATTTTACTGGTATGCGTTTAAACTGAGATTGAAGGCAGGATTGAATAATAATAATAAATAAAGTAAAATAAATTTTCCTTTTTTGTCTCCAAATCCAATTGGAATTGGAAATTTAGGCTGAGCCCCTGGGCACCCACAGCAGCCGCAGTGCAGTGCCAGTACCAACATACAACGGATACATATTGTCCCTTATCCCACCGAACTCTCATGCAAGGGTTACTCGAGGAGCAGGATTGGATTGGATTTATTCTGTGTAAACACCAAGGATAGCCCACGAAAGTCTAGAAGAAGACTTATTTCCAGTGGGGTCCTTCTGGTGGTGATTGGACAGTACACCGGGAGGCAATCCCCTACTCTTTTCAGAAGCGTGTACTGCGTTCTTTAACGTGCACATGGGCCATAAATGCACCAGGGACCAAAGGCTTAAACGTCTCATCAGAAAGACGGTGCGCTATTGTAACTTGTATTTCAGCCCTCTTGCTGAAACACAAGGAGAGGCAGAGATAGGAATTGAACCGGGGAACTAGAGATCTCCACGGTTCATCGCGCACACACAGTGGCTACCACCAGATTATCCGACTGAGCTAAGCTGCTCTCTATGAACGATCAGACTCCCAATTAAAACCCGGTGCTGGCTGGGTTAGAACCAGGGTCTACAGCGCAAGAAGCCTGAACATTACCTCTCAGCCAAACACTCCGCTCATAATATATTGAATGCCAAGCTCTTTCAGGCATCAGTTCATATATTAAATGTGATTTTTTCTATGACTGAATCATGGGAAGCAACTAGCTAAACAGTCTCAATCAATATTGGAGTATTTTATGCCCTTCTGCAAATGTAGAGTGATCAAATTTAATTATTGAAGTTAATTGAGTTATACAGAAATGTCATTTGAAATTGAGATGGGCAGTAATGCTACTGGCTTCTGAGATTTCAATTTATGTCCAAATTGTTTATTATATAATGGAAATGAATACTATCTTATAAACAATTCAAGGTTATACACAGGCTGCTCACTGTGTGTATGAAAGCAGTGCACCTCCTGTTGACCACAACTTATTCTGCCAAAGAACGATTGTTTTTAATTTTTTGGGCATAATAATAATAATATGCTGAACTGAGCTTCAGAATTGCCTGGTTTTTCTAGTTTCCACCATCAGAGCTCCCCAAGCAGACCCAGCTGGTCTCCATTGGGAAAAGTATTATTATTATTTATTTATTATATAAAAAGACCAAATAGTCATCATCATCTATGAATTTTTAATTCCCTACTATCACTTTTTCTACACTGTCATCATCCCCATTGCCCACAGTGCCATATCTAGGGGGGCACTGTGGTACATGCCCAAAAAATCCCTCTGTCCCTTATGATGATGATGATCACCTTATTTTGTGAGCTAGCACTCCCCTTAATCGAGTCCCTATTTCACCTTTGCACCCCCATAACCCCCTGTTTTGAGACTAGTAGATACACCACTAATTGCCCGCTCGCTGTACTGCCCACCATCTACAAACTATCCATTCTTGACATGTCTCCACACTTCCAGTATATTCTTGTCTACTTTTTTGCCCTTAGTACTTAATCTCTTCCACTATCACCTATATCCACTTTCCCTATTCTCACTGTCCCTTTTAAATACCTTTCCTCTTTCTTTCACACCTCATTATTAATTTTTTTCAGTGGCCTTGGCAACGCATACTTGTTAAAGCAAAACAAGCTCAGTATTTGTCGTATTGATGATGTTTGAGAAGCAAATAACATCCTCCTTATCATATCACTAGCATATTGAAAATCGTTTTGTACAGTAAGATTCCCTTTTTCAAGAATACATAAATTCTTTCATAAAGATGACAGTTTGATTGATTATCCAATTTTTAACACCATCCATAAAGTATGATTAAATTTTTGACAGGTTGAAGCAGAAAAATTACTGTTGACCGTAAATCAGTTAAGTATTCCGTGAGCCATCAAGGATTTCCAAGAGTTAACAGTTAAAGCAAATTTGTATAAATTCACAGAATTGCATATTCAGACACTCCCCCCTCCCACCCAAAAAGAAAAAAAAATGCCAAAAAGTTTAGGTGGGTACAGTTTTGGTTTTACCTTTTTTTATATGTGGAAGTTGCATATGGTTGTCACAGAAGACAAGTGGCGTATCTGAGTCACCCCCAAAAAATCATGGTCAAGTAGGTAAAAATCACCTCATTTTGTGAATTAGCGCATCTCAACTGATCATCGAGGCCCCCCCCCCCAATTCACCTTCTCTCCCCCTCATCAGCACCCCTATTTCAAGACTTCTAGATACTCCACTGCAGAAGACTTGATACTGCGGACCGTGTTAGTGGGAAGCAACGGGCTATTTTATGAGAATATATAATAGAACGCGAATCAAAAAATGTTAGATACCTGAGATAAGTGTGTTGATAATGTGCTCAATTTCGGTCTTTAAACACCTGCTATTTTGAAAACAAGATGTAATACCTGTCACAACATTACTTCTCATTTCAAAGAACTTAATCAATTTATCTTGTTTTCGTCTTTCCTTGTTAACAATGGTTCACTAATGTTGATTGTATAATCCCTGCCACCAACCAACAAACACTTAACAAGTTGTTAATGTCAAAAGCTGCCTAATCAAGAAACGAAAAATTTTCATTAATGCAGTTTAAGGAAATGAATTTTCAATTCAACCGTGCTTCCATTACCTGAAAAAAACTATTAGACTCTTAAACATGCTATTTATTTCTTTTTTATTGGATACTATTTGTAGTAGTTGTAATGAATATTGATTACTAAATCAACGATAATAGACAAGGAAAGCTTTGAAGGTTATATTTTTAGACATTCTTGTTCGATTTGTCAGTGCGTTGGTTATTGAATGATCTGAAATCTTCTATTAATGATTTGTTGGTCATGGCAAACAGCCCTTTTCAGTTCTAGACACAGGTTCAAGACTTGGCTAGCAATGTAATGTGAGTTTTTAATTTGGCTGTGGAGGGCCATGTTTGTATCCGTATGTATTCGTAACATGTTGGTTGTAGTTCGGGATCCGCCACCCTGCAGCTTGCACGTTTCCCCCAATTTTTATATTCAGTTCAGTTTTGTTCTTCCATTGATGCCAGTCACATCCCAGAGGCAGTCTTGAAGTATCCAAATATATGCTGGGTCTGACTTGTTAAAGGAACTCATTGACTGGGTTAGCTTCTTAGCTTGCTTGCTTCAAAATGTTAACTGTTTTATTGCAATTTTAATGGATTTTGGATACATACAATGAAAACATGAAAGAATTTGATTAATATATGTTTATACCCAAACTTGCAATCTGACTGTCAGAAAGGGATTAAGCTTTCAAGCTGCCATTCACTTGTTGAAAAACATGCCAATGTTGATCTACACTAATTCTTGATTTTTTAAAACTCTAATTTCCACGTCCTTCAGAGAGAAAATTAATCCATTGGTTCTGTGTGTCATCATAGTCCTGTCCAAGAAAGAGATGAAAAAAAAAAAGAAATATTCTGGGTGCATTGACCAATATATTTCCTGTCTCACTTGTGTGAAGATTATCTGTATAGTGACAAGGATTTTTACACGCGTTTCAAAGAGTGATATATTTGCTATTGGCAATCCTTGGTCGACGTTCCTAAATGATATGAATCAATTAAAATCAATAACGGACTGTACATCTATCACTTGAACAAGGTGGACTGGCATTAAATGGACAGATCTTAAGCTGACAAACTCGATAGACTTTGTGCTTGACCACACTTGGTCTGATAGTATTGCAACATAAGTTCTGTGTATATATATATAAATTTTACTGATATATATTTTTTATATATTTTGCTTGTTTTATTTGTTTCCAAAATGTCTGATCACATCACATCAATCAAGTCTGGCTCTACTTCATCATAAAAATGTTAACCAAACAATTTTCAGTCTGACAAACAAAATAAATGATTTATAGTGTCTGCTTAATCCACTCAAAAAAAAATCATTTATATCTGATTAGTCCACTTGAGGTACAGTAACACTGACTTCCTTTATCATGCCTCCATGTTTTTTTGGATGAGTCTTCTTGGTATTAATTGGAATGTTGAGGAAGATGCAAGCAAGATCACCTCTCAGCAGGAATTGACACAGATATTGTTAAAAAAGAAAATTAAATTATGAATACTCTGTTGCCCCAGGGTTTATAAACTTCTAGAAACTGTATTGGGTCAGAGTTCTCATTTTGATACCCAGTTTTCAACAATTGTCTTGCATGCATTTTGAGGTTTTGGACACAACAAATAGACAGCATGGAAATTGAATTGAATTATCAAATGAGAAGTTGATCCAAAAATCATGCTTTTTCTGTGTTTCTGCAAGGTACAAAAATAGTAACTTGTACTTTGTGTCTGACAACAAGAAGTTAACAAATGTAGCTTCTTAAAAACATAACATACACTCTGTGTTGAGGTAAAAAATTATTTTTAATTAAATTGAATTGCTTTTATTTTATGTTCAGTCATCCCAAACAAAGCCAAGGGCCACTCAAGGTAAGGGGATAGGATAGTTAAAAAGAAAATGGCTGACACAGGATTTAATATATGCAAGATGAAAGGAAACTGGAAAACACTCAGTTGACTTTGTACATACAGCAAGTTATTAGCTTTAAATTAATTCAAATATTTCTTTAAATTCATTTACGAAAAGCATAAATGTTGTTTATATCCGTTGCATAGACCCTTAATCCGGGTTACCACTAGGCGAATTGAAAGCGTCGGTTTATCCGCATTCACATTCCTATCGGAGTTCTTGCGAAGTGAAAAAATGCGCAACCAATCAGAGCTCAGGAAGTGAACCGACGCTTCGATTCACGCGAATAAATTCGCCAAGTGGAAACCAGCTTTAGATTGGCTGCTAATCAATTTTAGGATTTTTTAAAGCTCTGTCCACACTATCAGATTTTATATGACAAGTGAATGTGATGTGCCCATGTGAATGTGATGTGCCCTTGTGAATGTGATGTGCCCATGTGAATGTGATGTGCCCATGTGAATGTGATGTGCTCATGTGAATGTGATGTGCCCTTGTGAATGTGATGTGCCCATGTGAATGTGATGTGCCCATGTGAATGTGATGTGCCCATGTGAATGTGATGTGCCCATGTGAATGTGATGTGCCCATGTGAATGTGATGTGCCCATGTAGGTGTAACATGACATCACCATGCCCATATATAGCACATCACACAAATGTGACACACAAAAATTGATAGTAGGGTATGGACATAGTTTTAGTGAAAAGTCTGTAAATTAGCTGAATTACTTAGCTGAGAAAAGGGTTTTTTTTATCTTTTTAAACGAGCTATTCAGTGTTACTCGATTTGTTGTTTTCCAACGTAAACGCTAGAGAAAAGAGAGAGGGGAAGAAAGGTGCTTATGACAGGTTGTCAGTTACAGGTTACCTTAATCACTCTGTCATTGTCAATACGCATTTCCTGACAGGGTTTTCTGTCATCAGTACGCATGTTTTGATCTACGATGATTAATTTTACCTAAAGCAAAGTAATTTTATGAATATTCAGAAATATTTTAATTCCATTTCCCATGTGGATTCTTTTAAGCATCTGTCACCCCTGATTTTAAACAGGGCCGTAGCCTGACCATTTTTGATAGACCACAAGTTAATTGGTTAGGTTTTAAATTTTTTTAAACTAGATTTGAACTCGTCACTTCGGAAGAGTTTGGTGATCCGCTTGTCTGGCAAAAGTGAAATATGGAAAAATACTGTAAGCAGGATTTTCAAACTGTGCAGGAAAATATCGAGTCTGCCGCCCTCTCTTCGGTCGTCAAAGATTTAATGGAAGAGTTGGGAGAGGTTAGAAAAACATTCATTTTGACCATGATGATGTCATCAAAATAAAAAAAATGAAGGGGCACTTCCGAAAGAGAATTGTCTCAGCTGTAACATACTCACAGGTGGGTGACGATCGATCAAGAATAAGCGAGATACGTACAAATAAGTATAAAAATGATGACGTCTTTAATAAAAATTCACTTTTAAAAAATTCTGATGGCAATATGATAACGTCATAATGTCCGATCAGCCATTTTGACCTATAAAATCATCTACAACTCATGCTTTCAGAATATGTAATAAAAATTGGGGGTCACCTTTCAACCTAAGGAGCTATATAAGCATATATAAATTTTGACGCACGCATACGCGCGAACGGAAAATTAAGGTACATGACAATCAACCTTGACCTGAAGTTTATGCCCACTGAATATGATTCAGAAATGACGAATGGTTAATATGATATGGAGTCATCAAATTTTTGATCAGGGTCAGAAAAAACACTTATTTTGACCATGATGACGTCATCAAAATGTAAAAAGAAGTCATTTGAAAGAAAATTATAACATACTCAAAGTTGGGAGACAATCGATCAAGGATAAGCGAGATACGCTCAAATGCGTATTTTCAAAAATGACTTCCTAGATAAAATTTTTTTGGAATTCAGATGGCAATATGATGGCGTCACAATGTCCGATCAGCCATTATGATCTATAAAATTGTATTTACAACTGAATGATTAAAATGTAAAATATTTAAGCTTTTATAATCAGTACATTCTTAAATGTCATGTAAATCTCATACGTCCAAAAAATTATGTTATATTCATGCACTGAAGTCGAAAGTTAACCTAATAATTTTGATTTTTGTTTTATGTTGTTTGTTGAATGGTCTTCAATGATATTACAGTCTATGACCACAACATAAGGAAGTCCTCTCTTTTGACTTTTAAACTTCTAAGCTTCTAAACTTTGCATAGCTCAATATACATGTATGTTTCCTTAAATCATAAAGAAGTCCACTTGTTAGATTAGCATAGATACTGTGGTACAGAGAATTTTGAATGACTGTTAATCTCAGATAGGCCCTATCCAAATTTTAGGAAATTATGTTTTATGCATGCACCGATGTGAGAACTTTAACCTAATAACTTTGATGTATATGTTTTATGTTGTTTGTTGAATGGACTACTTTAATAATAATATTATAGTCTAATATGACCACAACATAAGGAAGTCCACTCTGTAAATATTTAGCATAATATAGTACAGAGAATTTTGATTGTTTGTCAGTATCATTATACATACAAATGTTAGATCAAAATACCAAGACATTACATTTTATGCATGCATCGACGAGGAAAGTTTAAACATAATAATTTTGATATTGTACATGTTTTGTCATGTGTTGATTGGTCTTGTTAATAACATGGCAGTTTAGAATTAATATTATAATAACAATTTGTAGTATACAGAATAGTGTTATGAAAGATAATTTTCATAAAAAGTTCAGATACACTTTAATAATAAACACATCTGCATATTGAAGAACATAAGATTAAGTTCAAAAATAAAAACTCCTGTATAAGGCAGTAGACACACGCTCCCGCTGAGAGGCTATTGTTGTCTATATTTTTGTCTTCGTTTGAGGTAGGTGGCATTTCTGACAGAAGAGTTGGAATTTGCTAGACCACCAGGCATTGCAATCACTTTATATTTTTTAAAATATCGTTAAAATTGGTGTATACAATTGAAAATATCTAATTTTTCCCAGGGCCTCTGTTAAATGGTTGTGTATTTTTCTGTTAATGGAAAACAAAAAGCCCAACTGCGACTTGGTATCAATCTTTACATAACAGTATGGATTGATACCTGTTGGGATGTGAAGCTTGCAATGAAATTAGTATGCGCTGAACCACATTAAGGACACATTTAAGGGAGCCACTCCTGGTGGCAGAAGAGAGCTACACTCACAATCTCGACTCACGCTGAGTGTGACTTGCGCTTGGAATGAACTGGTGCCCATAGGTGGTTTCACAGCACAAGAAATGTGATAACTGGACTATAAAGCTCTGCTATTCACAAGCCTTCCTTTCCCCTCCTCTCCTCTCCCAGAAGCTCTCAAGAACATAATGTCCTTGCCACCTTATTTTTGGCAGCTAGAAGGGGTCCAAGATTCAATAGTTTTATACAGTACTGTATTAGTAAATTAGATGTGGACATAGCTATAGTTTTATTTAGAATTAAGCTAAGATACTTGAGATGAGCTTGATAGCAACTCAATGGACAGTTAAAATATGAAAACAAGTACAAAGAATGAAATAAATTATAAATATACACATCTAGATCGATGAATCAGCGTTGAGTTCATACAGTTTAAAATATATTCAAAGTACCTGTAGTTGTATAAGTGTCAAAAAGAAACAAAATGTAAAAGATCTTGACAACAGCCAGAAGCAATTGCAGATGTTAGATTTACTTATGCGATACAAATTCAGTTTGAATATCATACTTTTAGATTTTTTTGATATAATACTTTTTCCTGTAGGCTTTTTGATTAGGTCACAAGTGTTATAATTAATGAAGTTTTAAAAGTGTAATACTTTTTAAAATCCAGGTGTTACTGTCAGTCCTCTTCCAACTCACCTAACCTTTTTCGCAAAAAAATAATCTTTACAGACATCTGTGATTGCATTGACACTAGACCTTGGCCTTGCCAAAAGGCTGACACTTATTCTGCTATCAGTTACTCAGTACAATTATACCATTTTAACGATTAAATGCATTATTTATTACTACTGCCTTCTTTATTATTGTACAGTAGTTATTGTTACAGTACTTTTCTTAATAGTATAATGATCATTATCATATTAGTACATGCCCTTGAGAAAGCCAATCACTTGAAAGCAGTCGATTCAATAATTCAAAATACACGATATCGTCAGTAGTATTGTCAAAAATGCAACACAACATCACAAAGGATTCGCCAATGACAATGTATGAAACGTATTTCGAGAAACTAGCCAAGTTTTTTTTAGATCATGTGTGTCTTAATATTCAAGTTGATGAATACCTGAGAGGCTTACCTGAGATCAATTCACTGTGTGTCACATGCTTAAAATCCAATTGCTGATTCTCCTGACATATGCTATCATTGGTGAGGGTGTTTACCAACACTTATCATGGTCCAGAAGTACAACATGCATGCATTGTCTGGAGTTGAGTACTAACACAGAATATGATATAATAGCATATATTTTTGGTATCTGATGATTAATATGAAAATGCATAAATTACATTACCATGGCCAGTCGAATGGCTGAGAGGTTGAGTCATAATATTGGTGTTGGTTTGAACAGGACGCTTGACCATGGTTCTGGAAGTGGAACAAGTCTTTTCAGACTAAACCGTAGGCCCAGTGTGCAATTGGCTCATGTGCACTATAAAGAACCTAGAACATTTTTGGAGAGGAGTAGGGGGTTATCCCGGTGTATAGGTCCATACACCCCATTGTTGTGGACAGACGAGTGTAGCTGGTACCGGTTTACCGGGTAGCTAAGAGACCCTTAGGGGAAAAGAAAGTTACTGTATGAGCCATCGTACTCCAAACTTTGAGCACCCTCATCGTCATGAATAGCAATACATAAATGCTATGTACGTATTTGTCGGAATCCTTGATTATATAATTGAACTAGTACAGTTTTTATGCAGCACCTGTATGACTCGTCTACCACAGAATAGGCTTAATAGTTAAGGGTTCTCAATATTTGTAATTTATACAAGTCTCAATATTACTGTTGAAGATTACTAAGGTAATGTTGAGAATTTAGATTTTAATCTTAATCCCTGTTCCGCAACCTTTTTAGCCCACAGCCCAAATTATTTGTCACGCGACCCATTGAACCCAAAGTCAATAAAAATTGCCCTTTCATTTACTATAATTTAATTTTGTTTGTCTTTGTTTGTGTTAAGTAAAGTTTTCACGATCTGAAGAGATTAAGCGACCCATCAATTTTTTTTCGCGACCCAAACATTGGGTCGAGACCCATAGGTTGCGGAACGGTGATCTTGATAATAAGACAAACAGAAGAGGCAGAAGCCAAGAGTAGTGCAGAAGAATTATATTGGCTATTAAAATAAAAATCCATTTAAATAATGTAACTGCATACTGTACAGTATGCAAATTATTGAAAATTTAAATTATTAAGATTTTATATTTAAATATTAAATTTAAAATTTGATAAAATTAAACAATTTTTTATTAAATGTTTCTATTTTTGTGATTGATCTGTTGATTGATCGATTGATTGATTGTAATTACTCATAAAACAAACCTATCCTATCGATGATGAACCCATAGGCGAAGTCCAAGAAGCATCATCCCAAAAAATAGGAATATAAGAAATCTCCATCTTTGTGAAATAAAACTGCTTTCACATTCAAAAACAATTGATTATCAGAGCAGAAAGAATACATGCTGTATCCAGTATTTACCTTAGGAAATATAATTATCACTCCACTCAAATAGTTCTATAGGTATGTATTGGATAGGCCTACTGCATGTGTGTCTAGAAATCAGAGCTCTAAATTGTCTACTGCACCCCAAAGGAGCCAGGACTTCTGATTAGAATGACCTTTTTGCTCTCCTAGAAGTAAAGTTTGTTTTAGCACGATTTTGGTTCTGAAGAGTGCAACAGTGCCGAAAGCATCCCATGCATGCCTTTTTCTTAGGATGGGTTCATCACGCTTTGTAATTCTTGTGTTATGGGTGTAAGTTACACTACATTGTGATGTTGTGATGTTAGCTACAGTATATTAAATGTATGTCACATAGATAAAACGTTTTTTTTACTTGGTATTTTTATTTTTTGATGATGAAATTCTGTCATCTGAAATTCACTTTCAGTAAATGTATAGATTTTTAAAGTAGTTCAAATAATAAAAAATATGAAAGAAAATGATAAAATGAATAAATAATAAATCAAAAATACAGTAATCTGAACTGACCAAAGTAAGGAAGAAGATTTATATTGAATTACATTATTGATGATCATAATTAATTAACATTTAAGTGTACAGATTTGTTCATTTGTTAAGAAGATTTATGATGAAAATGATGATTAATAGTATCGGTAATTTATTAAAAGGAATTATTGCAATGTATTCTACTCATCTATGTCTTAGGAATGATTCTTTACACAAACGATGTGTCATTAATCATACTGAATTCGCATGTATTATGGGATACACTGAGTATTCAGTGCGGTAACATGCTAGGTTTGGTAAAACGTTACTCCAAAATTGATTTTGAAATTCAAAATGTAACTCTTGCCAGGTTAAAAAAATTTGCCTCAGGTCTTATTAGAAAGCATTAATTTTTTTTTCAGCTTAAATTTTTTTGTATTTTAAGCTGAACGCACCACTCATGTGTGTGCCGCTGTTCCAAAGGCGTATGTTCTCAAAGTAAATAATTAAAAATACTGTAGGCAACAACTGTTCAAATTAACGAATGCATTCAGTTGTAAAATAAACTTGTTCTACAAACCGCTCCCAATAGGCCGACTTGTATTGATCTGTCAAAATCATTGAACATGAACTCTAATGAATTTTTGGCAATATGCTGTTAAGAGCTTAGATTGTAGGCCTACAGTACACATGCAAGTGTGGTGTAAGTTATGCAGAGTTTGCTGTAAACTATAGACTTAATGCCAACACAGATAATAACTCAAAAACCTGGCATCTAGTAGAATTCTAGTAGAACCCAGAGAATTTTTCGAAAGAGTAGTGCTCTTGTCAACTCCTGCTCTGTCATTGTGGAAACAAGATTAAACCCCTCTTTATAGCTGATATACAGTGACCAAGCCCATATGCAATTCAATACAATAATGCCATGAGTTAACAGGTTATTCTCCTATCTTTACATTTATTTAGTATTATTTTGATTTTTTTACAATACTATGCTTTTTAATCGTCTATTTTCCTATTCAAATTATTAGTCTGTTGGGATATAAACCATCTTCTTTACTAAAACTCCTTCGTATAACCAATTATACTTTTTCACCTGCCCCCATAGTATATAATGGATTAACGTTTATTGAGTTCTTGTACATATTCATAAATTATAATTTCTGGTGTGAAGGTTGTTAGATTACATTGAATAGTCTTGGGGAAACAAGTAGCAGAATATATCAGTTGCGTATGATTTGTGAATTTCATTGAAAGCTTGATCAGTGTTGCATTACAGGTCTGTAAAGTTCAACTTGTGCTGTTTTTTTGATTTATCAAGGATTGACAATTAGTGTAATATGTCACTCAACATTAAGCAGCAGTAATACCGACACAACACTTCACGAACATATACTCGCAAACATGATGGGAATTCGGTAGTATATAATACTATATTATTATATAATACTATATTATTATATAATACTATATTATTATATAATACTATATTATTATCATTAAAAACTACAGCAGGACGTCACAGAGTGCATACTTCCACCCTGTACCTGAACACCGGATAATACACTCAAGGTGTTTATGACCAAGGTGGGGGATCCCATTTCTTTTATGTTGGGAGGATAAATTTCAAGGGAATTTTTGTGATTTTTACATTCAATATGGCCTTTTCATCACAAAATTTTATCACCTTTTACAGTACTTAGATCCATATCTACAAATAGCAGCGAATATATTACTTCCTCGGCAGAGGTACACTAATATCTTTAGCTTGGTTGTTTGACGTTCGCCTTCAATTCCAGTTCTCTGGATTCAAATTTCTCAACCAAAAACAGTTCCATCTCCTTAAACTCTGTCTATACTATCAAATTTATTTCACAAAAAACTGTTGTATGCCCATATATAGTCATGATGTGCCCATATATAGTCATGATGTGCCCATATATAGTCATGATGTGCCTATTTGCCCAAGGGTGGGGTGACATCTTCATGCTCATATATGGGCAAATCACAGAGTTTTTGACCAATCATTATTATTATTATTATTATTAGCCTCATATTGAGACAGTATATTCCACCCTGTAATTGCTGAGTCACTTGGCGTGGTTATTTCAATTCAATTTAACTTTTATTTCGGATCAGTTTCCATAAACAAAACAATCACAAGGCCCAGCACCAATAGAACATACAAACAATATAAATAATATAGGCCTGAAAGTAAATAATTAATTAATTAATGACAGAGCATGTTTCCAAAATAGCAATGTCTACTCAGTGCCGGTATATACAACTGATTCCAAAAATAATTTAGAATCGCATACCATCTTAGAAAAACACATTTGAAAGGCTGTTATTTATGTTATGTTTGTTTTTTCAATCAGTAAGAGTGGTAGTAATAGAGTTTGTGTACATCATCAGGCGTAAGTAATGTTGTTGACAGTGTAATAATAAGCATTAAACATTGAAAAATTTGTGAGAAGCAAAATCTTATGTATCTTCAGGTATTTCATTTTGTATAATTGAATTATCCTCATTCTGTTAACTGGCCCATTGCCATGTTTAGTAAAGGTTTGAGAGCATGTTCGTGTAACCTTTTGTATTAGGCCTAACACGTTCACAAACATACAGTAATCCAGTAATTTCCACCGTGAGTGCAAAGAGATAAAGCGGATTTTTCATCTTAAGCAAGGTATTTTCTCAACTTAAATTTTAAGGCAGATTCTAGCAAATAGTTTTGCTTAGTATGATTGATAAATCTGACTTAAGCAAAGTCATTGATTAAGAACGAAGTTAAGATGATTTTGTTTTCTCTACAGTAGTAAATCCGGTCCTATCTCTTTGATATTTCAAAAGTGCGGAATTGAGTATGTGAAATTCTGGTTGCGTGGTTGTGACTGTGGAAGTCGTTAGTTGCAGCGGTTTAAGCTGTGGGCTTTCAGTTGGGGGTTTAGGACCAATACTGGTCAATCTGCTTGTGTCCACTTTAATATGTTTGCCTATCTTCACCCAGCTGTATAATGGGTATCTGGTAGGAGGTGTGCAAATTGGATTGAAATTAGTAAAGCCCTGTTTATACTTCAACGATAACAATAACGATAAAAAAGCTAGAAATCAATTGTTCATATAGAAAATAAAAGAAATAAGAGCAGTTTTTAAACTAGAACGATTCAATAACGATTTATCAGTTATGCGATAACAACATATTTTGACAAATCAAATCAGATGACGTCATAATCATGGAAAAACATTAAAATCGTAGTAGTAGCAATGATTTTATCGTTTTCCATGATTATGATGTCATCTGATTTGAATTGTTAAAATATTTTTTTATCATATACACGATAAATCGTTATCTTATCGTTCTAGTGTAAAAAGTTCTCATTTCTTTTATTTTAAATATGAACAATCGCTTTTTTGCTTTTTTATCGTTATCGTTGAAGTATAAACAGGGCTTAATGCTGATTACACGCATAACTAGGAATATTTCCCAGGCAGCAGAGAAGGTTGCTCATTGTGTATGGTTGATTCTGTATCTAGTGAAAAAGGCACCTTGGGCAGTCTTTGATGTGTAGAGTAAATCCTTGTCGAGCCACTAGGGCCCATATAGGGCTGGAGCTTTTCCATAGTTTCAAGTAGCCTGAAGCGGATGAGAGCATGATGCTCCCCTTGGTGGGATACTAATAGTGCACCGCAGTCTACTCCCAGCAATTTGCTGCTACCCGTAGATACAGTTAGGTGGACTGAAGCAATGTAGATAAAGTGCCTCGCTCAACTGAAATGCACAGTGAAGGATTGAAACCCTGACCTCGAGGTTAGGAACATAACTGTTAATCGCACCAAACCTCCTCTCTTTTGATATGTGCGCTATTATTATGTAAAATTTAAGTTATAACCTTTATTTGTACGCTACCTACCTACATGGTTGTCGTTGTGGATATTTTGCTGATGAAGTTTGTAAATTCGGTGCAGGTCCTGTGCCCTGTAAAAGCCCACATTTGTCCGTGAAAAACTATTATACATTTTTCGCCTGTTTTTTTTCCCTTTTAGTGCTGCTCAATGTAATATCTTTATTGCTTTACTCAGTTTGATCCATGCATTTATGTGAATAATTTTAGTAACATCAAAGCAAATGCCTGCAGTTAAATGAACTCAATATTATACATTTTTTTTATGATTCACACTCATTTAAAAAATGAACTTGTCATACTTGGCAGATATACATATAAAACTGAATAACATTAATACCATTATTAATATACCAAGATGATCACTGACGATTTTCCGATTTTAATGCTTATGTATTCCGTCAGCATCATGGTATATTTTAAGGATATTGGCTAGAATTAGTGGCGGCACCAGTTAAGAGAAGATTAAGGGGTGGGGAGAAGTCTTAATCCAATTTGGATAGTCCAAGCCCCCGTCAGACAAGTCTCACTGGAGATATAATATTTTTTTGATAATAAGACTGCCAAATCATTTCAGAACACCTTAAAAATGAAAGGCATTGTATTTGCATGTAGCTTATAGATTGTGCATTTAATAATAAAGTAGATATTTGTAAAACACCGTTTAAAAGATCAGAGTAAATGTCAACAGCGCTGCATTTTGATGCTATTCGCATTACAGTGTGGGATGCTTATATGCAAGTTTATAATTAGTGTACCACAAGACCAACATTCAAACCATTGTTCCTACTGTATGTGCACTATGGCCCATGTGCAGTATGCAGGGGATTGTCAAATGGTGTACTGCCTAGTTCATGATAAGGACCCCAGTGGAAGTTGTGATGCAGTATGTTGGCTCTTTCCCACCAATGGCTTTTTTTTTTTTTTTTTTTTTTGTTTAATTTTTTTTTTTACTTATTTTGTGGTTTATTTCTGAAAGACATTAGTGGTAACAAGAAGTGGACACACCAAACCAACAAAACATAAAAGATGACTTTACAATATTAAAATGTCATTTACGTCATAAGGCTACCGATTCAAGTAAGCTACCGGTAAGCTTGTAATTATTTTGCCTTATCTTCACTGAATTGAATATTTAATTTTTTTTTTTTTTTTTTTGACTTTTCTGACTCAATTTAATTGTTTTTCTTTTTGTTTAATGAAATATTGCTAAGTAATCTGCTTTTAAAGGACATCTTTGGTCACATAAATATTTTACTCTGGATTGTCTTTATGAAAACTTCTCATTCTCAATTAATCAATAAATCTGTCACCACTAGTAAAGTAAAAGAAACCGATAACGCCCACGATCATTTTCTAAATGACGTACTTTAGTCTTTACCTTGCAGAAACAAACTTAATGCTCAACCTTCAGTGAACTCACAAAATCGTCAAAAGTTTAGAGAGTGTTTTCAGGTCTAAAGTTCTGTCTAGACTGTCAAATTTTATTTGATAACAACATCTGACATGATTAATATGGTCATGATGACATCACATCATGACCATATATAGGCACATCATGACTATATATGGGCATGCAACAGTGTTTTTTGTCAATGAAAATTTAATAGTCTGCACAGAGCATTATGCTAAGTAGTGATATATAGTTTTTAATTATTATATTTATTCAGTTATACATATATTGTAATTTAAATACTGTATGTTCAATTTTATAATTTAAAGAATCTCATCATCATCAACCTCATTAACATCATCATCATCAACCTCATTTACATCATCATCATCATCTTCATTATCATCATCATCATACTTAACATCATCCTCATCTTCATTTTTATCAATGAATGCAGTTTTGATCATCAAAACTGGGATTTACCAGGAGGCTAGATGTAAAATTTGAGTGGAATCACTGCATACTGCATATATGACTGCCTACTGTATATGACTGGTTATGTGTCAGATGGTGTGGGAACTTCAGTGCAATGGCTGTGGTTTCTTGCAGCCAACAATGCTATGAAAATACAGTAACTAAAATTTATCGAATATCTGGTGTTGTAAATTTCTTTGCACTGCAATCCTTAGTAAATTACCTACGATATAACCAATTTAAACCATTTTGCTTTGCAGTTCTACTGAAACATGTCTTGTTTGCACTGCCATGCTCAGTAAATTCCCTATTATTTAGGTATTGATTGACAGTTTAGGAAATAACCCATTAAAACCGTGTTGCTTGGTAGTACTATTGAAACATTTATCTGGTTTATGTAATTTCATAATTCTCATCAGTTATTTATGTAAAATTTACGCTGACAGCATTTGGGAATGCTTATACTTATTCGCAGAAATTGTATTTTATGAAATTGCCTTCTCCATTTGATTTCTCTTTTAGTTATCGTCATCTTGTACCATACATACTGTCTATCAATCACTAACCCAAATATTGGCAACATGTTTCTAACTTTCATCAATCATAAAATCCATCAATTATGTGCTCTAATAATTTTTTTTTTTTTAATTACGTGCCCGATTGGTTGGTTCCAGTCATCATTAATCATTTTTTGTCATTTTGTTTTTTGTCATTTTTCAATTTTTTTTTTTTTTAACAGAGATAACTGTTTTGTTATCAGTGGTTATTTCTTGTTTTAGTTTTTTTTTTGTTCTTTTTTTTTTCTCTCTTTTCTGTTTATGTTAAGCACGTAGAAACTTGTTATCAGACGAGGTTCAGTGCTGAACTTTAGGATGTAAGAAGGGGTTAAAAACATTGTATTGCATGGCTGTGCATTTTTATTGATACTCAATTTAGAGTGGGTTACCTTATAACTATTTTTTGGTGAGAATGGTCCATGCAATTTTCGTTATTGACAAACTGAGGGAATAACTCTTTGTTTAATCATTATTGTTTGGTGGGGAGGGGGTCTAGACCCCATTATGTATACATAATTCTTGCAGAATGCCTGCTGATGCTGGGTCGAGCTGTACAACTCTTGTTTATTGTCAGACAGAGCATATCTGCCAAGAATTGCATACCAGTAATTAATACCATCTCTTACTACTAATGGTGCTAGTGGGGTGTAATACAGTAGTTGTACCAGCGAGCATTGCAGGTATGTTTTCTACCATGTGGCCTGTCCACATCGAAAGCAAAAGTGTTTCCATCTGTGTCAGTTACAATCAGTGTAGATGTTATAGGCCTGGAGTTCCTATTTATTTTTTACCCTTCCATGTTAATTTTATTTATTATTAATAGTATTTTATCTATGCATAATATTCATGCATATCAGTCAGATATAAATGGTAAATTTTTGTTATTGTTTAGTTGTTACTGTCATCATTATGCTTTCACTAACTTGATTTAGCTATAAAGAAAACTTTCATGTATACTTATTGTTATATTATATTTTTTATTGCTATGGTGTTACTGTACAGTTACTATTAACGGTTACTGTTATCCTCATAGTAAAAAGAAACAATATATTTGAAATATTTCTTTCAAAAATGATCGTTAAGTTTAAATTATCACTTCTAGAGTTACTACTGTTTACTAATTACTATTGTTATTTTAATATTATTATTGTTATTTTTATATTATTATTGTTATTTTTATATTATTAGTATTACTTTTTGAAATTATCTTTATCCTATTAATATTATATATTGCTATTATCAATCTAATGTTGTATAATAATTTTGACAATTTGTGAATAATAACTTCAATTTAATGTATTTTTTTATGTATTGAATTTGTATATTTTATTTCATTATATTTTTCTATACGACTTCTACAGTATTTTTATACGACTGCTAAAGATTATTTATTGAAAAATTTACTTTCAATGTAATGTTGAAATTGATTATCCTTAAAGGGCATTTTATATTGTAGTTTACTTCTAAATTTTGTAATAAATAAATAAATAAATATTATAAAATTTTAAAAAAAATATTAATTCTAATTAATATCCTAATAATTTATCAACCAGAATCACTGTGATCGTTGTGAACTGCGCTATATAAATGATGTAATTTTTGTTTGAGGTAAGGTTGTCTCCTGATTGGTCAATATCAATAACATGATTAGGACAGATAATAATCACTTAATCACATTCTTACAATACCAACAAATTTATTTTCAAATTGGTAATTAGATTAAGATTAAAGATAAGTGGCTGTGATTCTACAGTAGGTATTCAGTTTGAAAGCGGTTGCTTATTTTCAACCTATTTCTAGGACTTATCTTTAACAGTTTGTATAATAAGCAAAATAATAATAATAATAATAATAATGTCATTTTTATAAGACACACATCAGAGAGCTGCTTGTGGCCTAATGATATGTATACATTTCAAAAATAGAAAACTATAAATAAAGCTTGATATACGATTTAAGGAATATAATTATCTTTGATGGGGAATCATTGTATGAAGCTTTTAAGTTAAAATGAGAAAGAGAAAGTGGATGTTATGATTGGCATGTCTTGTCCTCGTTCTTCGTTTATAGTCTACTTTTTGACTTTTTTGTCATTTTCGTATTGCTTTTAAATTTATATTTGCCATCAATGTTTGTTTATGAGACTAATAAATGAATTATGGTACAAGTCCTGTACCATGAGATAAAGGCTAATGCTTGCTATATGCTATAAACAGTGCTAATTCAATTCAATTAGATTTATTCACCATTTGTTGAACAACATTGGAATTACAATTAGTATAGATACGATACTTTATTGTTATTATACACAAATAATGACGTATAAAATTGATTTACCTTAATAATAGTTTAAGTATAATACATAAACAGAAAAATATACAAATCATCACATAAATTTACAAAAATGTATACAGATTTATCATATACATATAGTTATGACTTAATCATCTATTAAGTAAAAATACATTAAATATTATGAGTTGAATTGTGTAAAATTGATTGTAGTAAAAAAAAGTCCTGGTCACGAATGTATAAATTCTGATTTAATTATGGTTTAATTAAACGAGTTGCCAATGAGAGAAATAGCGTTTCTATTATCCTTGTTATTTAATGCATCCCTCTCTTTGGGAATTGTTCCCGATGATGTTACAGTAGCCAAAATGGTACCAGTATATAAATGAAAAATCAGATTTATTTAAAAATTATACAGTAGGTCCATTTCAGTATAACCCTGTTTTTTGAAAATTTTAGAACGCATTGTCTACAATTGATCAAATGAGTTCTTGTTTAAAAACAATATAATCATAATTGTATTTATATTTATAACACTTATAATCACTCAAATCCATTTCGACCTGGCCAGTCATTTAGTTTACTCTTGTTCTTTTTATCTGCTTTGTTGCTTTTGATGTTTATTTATGATGTAATTTGTGCTTTTACTGTTTTTTTTTTTTGTTTTTTTTTTCAATGTTGGTTTTTTATTGTATCTTTTTACCCCTTTTAACATTTAATTTTTGCGATTAATTGATTTTATGTAAAAGATTATCACAATTCAATTATTCTGTGAAGATTATTTTATTAATAAATATACCACTATGAATGAATGAATGAAAAAAAAACAATATGGCTTTTGAACCAATCATCTGACATATGGCTGTGCTTGATTTGGTCAGTGTAAGTAATGCGATTGATAAATTTTTGAACACAATTCATGGATTTAACAAAAGCTTCAATACCATGGTGTATTGTTACATAAACAGTACCATTATGGTTTCAGAGGAGTACCTTATGAATGGTTCTCTAATTATCTTTCCAATAGCAAGCAATTTGTTTATTATAACTCTGTATAGTCTCCTATTCAAAGTGTTAGTTGTGGTGTCCCACAAGGGTCCATTTAGGGCCCATTACTCTTTATTCTTTACATGAATGATTTTCCACACATCAAAATTGCCAACTACAATTTTGTTTGCCGATGATACTACCGTTTTTTAATCGCATGATAATGTCTATACCATGTAACACATTTCTAAGTAATGAATAGAATTTTATTATCTCCGATGCTTACCTAATTTACTTTTATGGATTTTTCTCAACTCTATGATTTCATGCTTCTTTATTTTTGTGCTTTGTGGGTGTGAGTTTTTTCCTGTTCTTTTTTCTTAAATTTTTTATGTAAAGGTGGTACAACGATTTTGAAGCAATTTGCTTTTCGTTGTATCTCCTCCATCTGTTTCTCAATTTTTCATTATTCATCATAATGTGTTTATATTTGGTATTTTATGATGGAAATAAATAAATCGTAAATCGTACCGTATCATATATAATATATTACTTCTACAGAATGTCAGTTCATGTATTAAATGAACACAGTAGTGAATCTAGGAGATATGATATGGGCAGTGAATGTGAAGTGTGGTAATTGATGATTAGGTGAGAGGGCACAAGCTCGCAAACTAAGGTGATTTGAAGTGATTTTTAACAACTTGACCATGATTTTTTTTTTTGGGCAACTGGGAAGGGGGCATGTGAGTACTTTTTGGGGAGTGCCCCACGCATCCCCCAGGTACGCCACTGATTAAATTATCCAACAGAGTAGAATAATACAAACAAATAATAGAAGTTGAGTATACACAATTACCGTATATTGTTTAAACACTTTGCATTAAGTGTGTCCAGTTGATTAGTCGCTGTATAGTCCTACCAGTAGGAAAAATATTAAGAACCTATTGACAGGATCATATGATCACAAAGCCTTGAGTACTATCAATACAGTTAGTTGCACTGGCCTATATTCAGTAATTCTTTTTTATTGTAATTTGTAAATCAAATATACAAGAGGTTTCAATCAGTACAAGAAGATTAATTATGTAAAACAGTAGTAATAATAAAAAAATTATATCATTCAAAAAGTAGAGATGGTAATTAAGCACATGGAATTAAAGATATCCAGTTGACATTGCAATGGTTAACACCACAGTATTTGTACTGGTACTAGTACAAGTAGCCGTCTTCTACAGAGACTTTTACTTTTGCAGACAGACATGTCATTTACTGTACTTGTTTTATTGCTGAGAGAGATTTTAAAAAATTCAAAATTAGAAATGATAAAGTAAAAATATTACAATCCATCATAAATCCTGAAGGAAATATGCCAACAAATATTCTTCCAGGTGTGTACATATTGTATTCTGTTTAGAGTTCCTTGAAGCATGAACAGTATCGAACCAGCGCCGATGTAAAAACATAGGTTGCAGTGCCCCTGCCTTAACGCTTGACTATTCAACTCGCTCTTCGAAATAAAATATGAAAATAATTTTGTTTGTTGACACCCGTCAGAAGTCCCAAGACAATGTGTGCCAAGATATTTAGCTGAAATATTGATAGGATAAATTAGTAGACAATAATATGCAATAAATAATAGGATTATACACCATTATATCATTATTATTTTGAAACAGCGCCGCCAACATCTCACAACACAGTGGGGGACTTCCAGACTTCCAGCGGCCTAGCCTGAGCAGCTGGTTAGAGTTACAAATAGAGCATTGCGTAGTGATTGCGCCGCTAGACCTTTGCTATGGCAGCAGCAGACAACACTTGCGATCATGTTAATTACTGTATGTAAATATTAAAATAGCTTTTTAAGACTTGTTTTTTACTATAAACATTTCGTTCTCTTTCATTTTAAAATATTCGTGCAAAACAGATTTATGGCATTATTTGTTTGGATTGACAATATGCCAAAGTAAAAAAAGTTCCAGAGCTTGTAGCATCATGCATTTAATTTCATTTATAATTTGACCATCAAAATAGATACAGAGAATATGTAAACAATAATTTATAATAATAGTTGTTGTCAGGGACAGGTGAGGTAAAGTAATTACTGTAGTTATGGTTCACAAAGAATAAATTGTACATATTTTTTTGATACCTAAAATGTTGATGTTAAGTCATTTATCAAAACAAAAACAAAAATCTTAATGTTGGTCGATTGATATGCATTTGGTCATGAATAATCAATGTATTAATGATGCGTTAATATCGTAATGATGTGTGACCTATATAGCTTCTACTGTAATATATGGAAACGCTAGTAATTTTTTTTTCTTCTGCTGCTATGTACAGTAGATGTTTCGTATGTTAATCTTTTCGTCAGATATTTAAGATTCTAAATTATAGTATTTTGTATTTTTATTACCATGACTTATGTTATATTAGTTATGATAACTGTTATTCTCTTTGGTTCAACTATTTTACTGGTTTGTGGACCTCTTTGGAAATAGTTCAGGTATTTTATCATTCTTATTACAACAATTCCCATGGCCTCTGGACACTATTGGAAATAATTCAGGTATTTTATAAATGTATACAGTATATTCTCTTTAGTACAACAATTCACTTGGCCTCAGACCCCCTTATTTTATAACACGTAGGCTTAATGGGTCGTCTAGGTATTGAAAGAATTTTTCTTCCTTTTTATTTTAATGTATTTTTCATCTTTTTATAAAAATAAATGAAATTAAATAAATTTGTATTTTTAAGAAAGGAAAAAAGGAAGGAAATGGAAAGAGAGACAGATAAACATTTGTAATTTTAGAGCTTCTGTCCTGTGTGTTGGTATTTTATATTCCCTGATTATACTTTAGTTTTTAGTTAATCATCCACTTGTGTATTTTAAATCCATTAGCACTTATCCTCAAATATCAGATTCTGACATTTATTGATTTCCATACATAACAAAAATACTTTTCCATTCCATTCGATGTTTGTATTTCTAGATCAAGAGCCCATAACCTACATGGAAAGTATCTCAAGACACATATTTTGTTGTACATATGTGCACTGTTGAGGGAATAGCAAAATTTTAAAGTAATTTTAGATATGATTTGAATATTTATAACTACATTCTATACTTTTCCTTGGAGATTCAATGTTAATTAAACATTAAATCTTGTCTGTCAAACTAAAAGTATGTAAAGTATACAAATGGTTTAATTTATTGCTTTCATATGTAAATATGTACATTAATCCTAATAATGATGTCAGCACTCTTTTAAACATAATAGTTTTTTACTTAGATTAATTATATTAGATTTTAAAATATTCTGTATACAGTAAATATTGCTTTTATATGTAAAATACTTAGTTTATTAGATTAAGTATTACTGTATGAACATCTAAGCAATTGTATTTTGCATTGTAAATTATTGAAGGCTGTTTTTATGCTTAAAGTTAAATTTTCCATGGATCATTGAACAGCCCCATTTCAGAATGGAATAGTCCATATAGTGTGTCATTAAAGGAATTTTTGCTTTGCCTACTTAGACGCTGGCCCTGTTATTGAAAACATGAAAATGATATTACTCCATAAACCACAGAGTATGATGACACATGTGTAACATGGCACCACCAGGAAAGAAGAAGAGTGCCATCTAGAAAGATGACTAGCAGTTGTACGTCTGGTGACTTCTTAACCAACAGCTCCTGCATCCATGTGCCAACAAATTTGTTCAGTTGAATTCTGATTGATGGTTCTTCCATCCACCAAGAGGTACAAATCTAGGTTCGTAATCAACAAAATATGTGGAATAATTCCAAGTATTGTGTAAGTTTTACTTTTTATCTTTCTTTCAAAAATTAATTTTTTGTTTCAAATGCCTGAAATTACTGGTCCATGTACCTTCCCTCTTTGAAACAAATGGTTGTCTTCATTGCCCATTTTTTCAGAAGTATTTTTTTCTCATGAGAATAAATCTAGCCTACATAAATAGAAAAATTACATGAAAGTTACAAAAAAAAGTGTGCAGATGAAACTATGTGTAATCCACAGTGATATTTTGAGTTCATGTTAAAAATACACGAATTCCTCGCAAAATGTGCAAGGAAGCCTCACATTTATAAAATGTGTGAACCAATTTTTAAATGCACAAAGTATTTATATTTAGATCACATTCACATTCCTAATCACATTGGGAAGAGTATTATTATATTGTGCATAGATCCTATTTTTCAGTCTTAACTACTATATAGATTGTATTTATAAATGAACAGCGCAAAATATTGGCCATAAAAAGGGATGTGGCATTCTTTTTCAAAAGGAGAAGCTGCTGTTATTAGATGGGAAAACTTAATTAGTTTTCTGAGTTTGGTACTAAAATTCAAATCAATTAGTTCTTAATTGAGTTCACATCCTCTGAGGTGAGTTTGTATTCATTAATTCTTTATTAAGACAATTACAGTAACAATGAAGAACAAAATGATGAAATTAATAATGTACAAACCCTGAAAAAATTATATTGAAATCTTAAAGTATCAAATGCAAATTCAGTTAAATTATGCAGTATTGAACAATATTATCAGAATAATAGAATCAAAAACATTGCAAAACAATTATTTTTACATTCAAGCTAATTACAGATCCTACCACATTAAATGTTCTTGTTGTTTATTAAAATGTAATAAATGTAAATTAATACATTTTACTTTCTTCTGCTAAAGAAAATTAAATCTAGAACTGTTCTTTCAAAGAAAATGGATTCTCAAAGAACCGTTCTTCGGCATGGAATTAATTAATTAATCCTATGTCCAGCAGCCAGTGAGCAATTTCTAGTGGCGTGGTTTTTAGTCCTTATTAAACCCATAGTTGCTTACAGATTCACAACCAATTAGTCAATGTGCAGTCAATTACTGTCCCTAGCTATAATGTTGTAAAAGGCCAAACTGCTAATCTAAGCCAATGAGAATGCGTGTTAAAAGAGCAAAGGGGGACCAGACGCAAATTGAAAATAAATCAATCAAATCAATCACTTTAGTATTTCCGAATTGATGATTCAAAATAAACAAGTGTGGCTTAAATAAACCATAGACCTACGAAGATGAACTATTAATTGTTTTATTTATTTTTATTTTATTTATTCGGTATAAAAAAAACATGAAATTACAAACAGCAGCCAAGGCCGAAATGGTTAGTATTACAATTTGAAAAGACATACAAAAACATTCAATGAAAAAATACATCAATATAAATATAAAAAATCTATATAAAAATATGATTATTATTGCAACAATTATTAAAAATATAAAAATACATCAAAATTTATAATCTATCTATATAAAAAAATAATAACGATAATTACTGTGACAATTAAATAAAATTCTTCAAAATCATCAAATTGAGAAAAGAAAAAAGGAGGAAAACACAAAAAGACACACAGTCAATACTCGACAAAAAAGCAAAATTGAAACAAATAGAAATTTAAGTAAAAAGAAAAACAACATCAAAATTGAGTGATTACAATGGATCTGATACAAATCTGCATAAAAATCTATCAAGGAAATTATGAAGGGATAAGTGGAAATGCCTACAGCCCTGGTTCTTAATTAATTTAAATTTAAAGGGCCAAATTATTTTTAGAGTTGATCACATGGACCAAAAATAGTCTTTGAGTTGCAAGCAACTTGTACTTTATGGACCTAAGGTGAAACTCTGAGATGCTGTGGCCGAAGACCCCCCCTTCCCCTTTCAGCAATTTTAAATTCTATGTAGATTCTATTTTTAATTGTACTATTGCACAATATTGAAACTAAATTCATTACAATTATTGCATCATAAGATTTATTTAATATTTTGCCAAAAGACACTTCATTTAACATTTCTTGCCTTATGATCTCTTATTAATTGCTTGTGTAAAATCATCACAAAACAAATTTGGTAACGGCAATGGAAGGTGATGTCCCACAACCTTTGAAGGAGGTCCAGGGGGCAAAGTCCCCGGAAGCTCTAGCAATTTCGTGATTTTGAATGCTTAAGGCTAGTAATCGATCTTACAGCCTCATATTCTGTAAAACTTGCATATGATATTTTTTTCCCTAAGGAATGAGTTGAGTTCTCCTTCAACCTCTCTCTAGCAGTGGTACTGCCTCCATAACTGGCACTACCAAATAGTTTAGGGTTTTAAGTAGCATGATAACTGGTAAAGTACCACATTCAAAACATCCTTGAATAATTGCATAGGCCCAATAATAAACATGCTTTACGGATTATAAAGAAAAAAATAAAGCATATTTTCAGCCGTTGCATACAGTAGTTTGCAGGCCTGTAGGTAGGATTTGCAATTGGGAGGGGGCTATGCTTGCGATGGGAAGGAACTATGTTTCCGATCAAAGCGAGTCTTACGCTGACGCTCATTAAGGCCCCTGTTTTGTTGTGAAGCCTGTAAGTAGCGAAGCCGTATTTAATGGATTTCTGAAACCTATAATTTGTGAATTTTCTATTTAAATTTCCAGTCATTTAGGTGTTCTTCGGCCCTGGTATTCAAACTGTGGGTCGCGGCCAAAGATAGTGTGGCCAAGATATTTTGCGGGGTCGCCGGACGTTTATTGTTGCCGGTGACTAGTAAAATAGAACTTGTCATGTCTTCCTTTCTTTGTGCAAGTGTAACTGTATGTGAAGTATCATTTCCTGAATTGGGCTCTTTTTCCACAAAGTAAAACTAAATATTTTTCTTCTAACATATTGACCTTGATTCTTATGTGTGCTTCTCATGGAGGACCTCCACGTTTTGGCAGGTAAAGTTTAAAATGAATTCCATTAGAAGGTGTAGAAAAATCCTATAATTTGTAAACACTCTCCTTTCTTACACCTTTTCCTGGCCTTTTAATAAACCATGTTGTTGGACAAGGAAAGTGGCGTAGGAACTGAGCAGCAGTTATAACAAAATTGAAGTGGACAGCTTCTAAATTGATTATACTTTCACAAACAAATACTGGAGGCTGATGAAAACACAATTTGATAGATTGAAATCAAATCCTGCATTGAACTATATTTAAAAGCATATATATATATTCAGAGTACAGTAGCATTTAATTCAATTATGATAAGATTTGTTGTAATGATTTCTTTATCCGTATTTTCATTCTGGGTGTAAGTAGTCCTTCAGTGTGTGCTTTGTGACATATTAAAACTATTCATTATGGCAAAACATACAATCTTTAAATTTCTCAAAGCATGTATTAAGTTTATTTAAATTACTGTGTTTTTTAAATTGATAAT
Source organism: Anneissia japonica (assembly GCF_011630105.1). NCBI lineage: Eukaryota > Metazoa > Echinodermata > Crinoidea > Comatulida > Comatulidae > Anneissia > Anneissia japonica. Next base: position 474,184 of record NW_022756123.1, read on the forward strand.
TTAAAGTAGCTAAATGCTTATAATTTAATATTATGTATATATTTTTTTAACTATGACAGTTATTAGGTGATGTTGATTGAAGATACAGGATACATCAATATACTATCTCAAAGTTTTTAAATAATATTGTAAGTTTCATTTATCATATTGTGTTTGGTACAGCCATTTGGTTTGACATACTGAAATTTCACACATTTGAATCCCATGCTCACTATCAGCATATTCTTGGTCAATGCACTTCATCTAAATTTATGTCCTCACACTCCATAGTTGGAAATGTGTAGGCCTACATAATAAAATGTGATTCTTCAATATGTTGAACATAGAAATGTGTCAATGCTGAATACTAATGCACTAGTAGAATAGTCCCCAGTGAGTGACGAGGTTGCATATACAGTATGTGTAAGAAGAGATAGTTTCCCATTGTCAGTACGATATTGTATATGTCTAATTGAAAGTAGTGTGTCTAAAATTTTTGTTTCAAATTTTAATTTTTTGCTTCACAATACATGCTTTATTTGATTAATTTGAGAAATAAATTTAAACTAGTTTGTTGGCATATTTTTCTTTAATAAAATTTTCCTATTTTGTCTTTGCAAAAACATTGAATACACATTTGTATAAATTAAGGGACATTAATGAAAAGTATCCCAGAGGCATCTGCAATACAATGACTTAAATTTGCATTATCTTCTTTTTTTGCAATATACAGTAGGATACTACTAAAACTTACTCCATGTAAAATGATCCCATACAGTAGCCAATTAAAAAAAATAGTGCAATAAGCCTGCGGCTTATTCCTAAACAACTTTGCTCTGATAATATTGTCTTCTTGCCTACATTATTTTATTCTGTGCACAAAATATGTTTCCTGTTGATGCATTTAGTATCTTTGTCCTTCTTGAAAAAACTCCTCTTCTATCAACATTTGAATTCCTCCTCTGTTAAAAAAAACATGGTTGTTATTATTTACATTGGATGATGAAGTCTTCCACTGGTATTACATTGTGTTACCATGGTTTAGCAAATTTACTTGTGTTTTATGAGAGGCATCAAGGTGGCATTCTGCAATTAAGAACACATCTATAAGGATGAAAAAATGAAAATGAATAAATATCTTTCTTTGGAACGAGGAAGGACATTTTTATAGTTAATTCCTAGAAATGGTAAAACACTTAATACAAGCTTCAGGCAAAAACCTGAAGGAACTGTAGGTTAGGGTTGTGATGATTCATGTTAGTAGTAAGTCTACCAATTGTCAGTAGGAGGAATGTGAAGTTGGTTCATTTGATTTGTTGCATACTATAAAAGTAAGAGTAAGAGGAAGGTGATGGAGTGGAAATATAAAATGGGTGAGCATGTATTTATTGCAGGTACAGTACAGTATTATCATGTATGTAGAGGATAAGTCTACACTAAGACTGGTAAAGTCTATACCAGTGATGTATATATGGGGGATCATGACCCCCCTAAACGAAGATGGCCTCTCACCTACCCCCTAGGTGCTAGTACAGTAGTTTAATATCACCTTGTACTACATTTTTCTCGAACTAGCTCTTCCTCACTTATCCCAACTTATCCTTCATTTTTTCCCTCCTATGGGCCTCTGTCCCATATCAATACACCTAGATAGAAATTCCACTGGTCTGTACCAATCCCATGAATGGAAACCTCAGGATATGTACATTTTGTCATTATGGCATTAACTGTATGTATGCAGCATGTACTGTATGCAAATACTGTTTGCCATCCTTTTTTTGCATCAGACAATACCATTTATGAAATTAGAATAACCAATATATTAATCTGCCTGAATCACAAATTAGCTTCATTGTAACATACCGAGACCATGTTTACACTATAAAAAGTTGTAACTTCATTAGGACTTCAAATTCAATTTCAACAGACAATTTGAATTATTAATTAATTTGTGCCTGGGGTATTTACTGGCTATTAGAATTTGTCTTTGGATTATTAATTCATTTACAACTATTTGCGAACTCAACCGATGCTACCAGCAAGAATAGTGTAGCCATAGCGAAATAAATGACTCAAATTAATCTGGCTTACTTTATTGTGGAATTACAATGGTAACTCCTATTGTGTTTTATTTAATGAAGTTAGGGAGCATAATTTTGTTATGATTTTTAAATTGAAATAAAGCACTAATCAAACTATGTTCAGGAAAGAGCAAATAGGCTAAATATTGATACAATGTAGTGTAGATAAGCTATACTGTATGTTGCTTAAAGGCAGAGTCTGCTTAATTAATCCATGTGTAAGGTTATTTTTGACTTCCATTAATACTTAATTACCATGTCCAATTTTCCAAAAAAAAAATAAAATAAAATAATTATGTCCAAATATGAAAATACTTGTTGTATTTGACATTTTAACTTTACATTCCACATTATACAATCCGTTGTTTTTAATCTTCATGTTGTCTTGTATAATGACTGCCTTGTTTAGGATTAGGTATGCTTTTACTGAACAAAAGTCACCATTAATAAATTCCTTATGATTAATGCTAGGTCAAGCTAAATATATTTGAAAACATTCAAAACTGCCACCTTAAGATATTTCACATTTTCATAAATCATTTTCATCCTGCTGGGAATCACATCATCATACAACCATGAAGAACTTGCGTACTGCAAATATTTATATTCTAAAAGCAATTTAATTCATAAGTGCACTTATTAATTTGTGTCTTTTATTAATAGCCATTACAATTACTTATAAACCAATCAATGATAATGTATTAAAATGATGATTGCAAATTAATTCTCAAGGCTCTATCAAACCCTACCTTCAAACGGCCGTGTATGAGCAGGCTTTTCTGAAGTGTATTTAACTCTGTTAATCAATGAAAACAGATTTGTTTCAAACTGTATTTCATTGAAGTTAATTAATGGGATATTCTTCCCTTGGATTTTAGACAACTAGCTTCTTTCTTTCAATGCTTTTAAGTCTTCCATTTTCCATAGCAGTGGTGGTGCCACGGGGAGTTGGGGGGGCTACAGTCCCCACCGTCGGGGAGGCCTTGCCACCTTTATTGTTGTTTGTGTTAATTTTTTTCAGAATTAACATTTATCAGAATAACATATTAACTGCTTGTGTTTTTTTTTTTTAAATGGTTGGTGAATCTCATTGGGAATATGAGTTAATTTTCTCCTTGACCTACCATCTCCAGATATATGTTGGATTAAAATAATAAATAAACAAATACTGTAAATATTTTTTCGAATATTATGTTAGACTAATTTTGTTTTTTATTATATTAAGTTTTTATCACAGTATTTCTGTAATATAGAAACATTAATAATGAAATACATAATAGTTTATGCACTATTGCATTTCCATGAGCAATATTTTCAATTGTTATATATTTAATAAGTTATTAATTACATATATTCACATCAGTTTTTTAATTTGTGGAACTGCTTGTTTTTGGTAATTATCAGTTTTAATATCCATCACAGATGGAGTTAATTAGTGAATGCAGGGTCGTTAGTGGAGATCATCATACCAACCTAGATGGTAAATAGACCATGAATGATTTCCTTTCTTGTCATATCACTGATCTGTTGATGTAGTTGAACTCATTAGGAATAGTGGACGAGGCCAGGCAAATACAGTTCAACTGAAAAATATGTATAATCCCAGATCCTATGTATTAATCCTAATGTACTTAAAAAGGCTAAATGCAATGTGTCCTGATGGAAAACAGTTTTAACAGTTCAGTCAAGTTGACATTTCGGTTATGTTCTGGATGCATGGATATCAATTTTGTCCCAAGTTCAACACTTTACTTTGTGTAGCAATGTAATTTAAATATTGCTGTTCCGTGAAGGAAAGAGCATTTAAATGTTGTTCACTTTCAGTTTGGCGGCTAATCCCCTCGGAATCAACGGAAAGCTTTTCTATATTCAGGTGCAATATTTCTACAGGTATACAATTATTATTTAATCATCTGATGATACAGATCATTTACAGGTTATTTCCTACCTTTACCTTTATATTCGCAGCACTACGGTGCACCCTGGAAACCGATTCATATGAAAAAAAATCAACCTCCATCCATAGCTTTGTTTACAAATCACTTTAGATGCACCTTTTATACCAATACGATGAAATGCTACTGATACTACAAACTCTAGTCATCTATATGACACTATATAAATCTACCTTATTATGCTGCACATATATTTTTAGCATATTGGAGATTTGATTGTGAACTTACTTGCAGCAAAATTAATATATTAATCACTACTGTTATATTTAATTAAATTAAATTTAATTTAAATTTTAGAAATTGACTAATAAAAAAAATGCAAGTTCTTCAAGTAAATAGTAATTTACTGCAACCCTTGGGCACTCACCCAAGGTCACATCATTATGCTATACTAAGAATGTGATTTGACAGTTCAATAATTGGACTAATAGATACTTTATTTTAATTAATTTTGAGGGGAAAAGATTGGATTTGTTGTATCTTACAATATCGTAGTGGCAGCCGGTGGCTTAAAATTAAAGAACTTTTTTCAAAAAACTTTTAGTTTTTCATAGGGGCTAGTGCTGTCAAGCCAAATATATAAAATTTTGCTTACACTAATCAAAATAACAATCACAGGCTTCTGACACGTTCACAAAAAATGTTATGTGAAGCAGCTTAGAATGTGAAAAAATAGAAATGTGTAGCCTAAAATATAAGAAAAAATATTAGCAATATATATTTTTTTATAATAATTATTATTTTACTATAATATCAATATTTTGTGGTTTTTATTGATGATTATTTAAGACATTTAATGGATTTCAGTCAATACCATATTAGTACTGTGTTTGTGTCATACCCCATCGGGGGAAAAGACACTATGTTATGATCTGGCAGTTAAAAATGGCGGAAGGGGTAAATCCTGTGGAGGTGCGTGATGGGTCATGTGTCATATTAATTACCTTATTACTATAGAAAAGTCATAAAAAAATACACCACACATTTCCTGATAACCGAATTGCATGTGGATACTTTATTAGTATACATAGACACACCCTCCTGCTGGGAGCCTATTTTTATATTTAGACCAAAAATACTAATAATAGTATTCTTGAGCTAAATATTGTTTGATGTTAATTTTATGTGTTTTTGCTTAACAGAATATAAATGTTCAAAATACAATTTGCCTGTGGAGTCTGTCCACACTGCAATCTGGCATATGCAAACATCCCTTCCTTTGTATGCTTTTTTTTATGATGAATATCAATAGGGAATATCTGAACAACTGCCCGAATCTAAACCAGAACCACATAAAGAGAATGTGATAAGGAGACACTTGTTTTTGGTACTATAGAAAATGATTTAATAAGCGCAGTTCTTAAATACAGTAACTGCCACTCTTGAATAAAGCACCACAAAATGTGACATTGCTCTCAATACAGTAAGTGCTACGTTGCTTTTTATTGTTATTTTTATTTTGAATAATTGTCATACTGCTTACCGGTAATCACTATTAAACACACAATTTTCTCACAAGAATGTTTGTTGCAAAATTACAGATAGGCCTATGTCGAACACTTGGTATTAATTTATCGCAGCTCTATGGTTTTTGTTTTTTTTTCAGAAGATTTCTAATATAGGATTTTAACAATAAGTCTTTTTCTGTGGTAGTACCTTTGACTTAGGAAGCAGCATTGAGGATTTTTACACTACTTTTAATTCATGTAACATTTCCAGATTTAAAGATATGGGTATCTAGGCAATTGATCCTTGGTTATTTCCAAAGCCATCAGAGGTTTATTTTCATAATTCAAGCCATTATCGGAATAAGGGAAAGGCTCCAAAGCTAGAATCAGTAATTCCTGACCTATGATTATTCATAAGAATTAATCATTCATTACTTTCAGATTTTGATTGAAAAATGCCAAAACATTAATCAAATTCATGTTGTTGAAATATATATCATCTGTAATGAAATATGATTATCCCTAAAAAAAAAATAGAGTTATAAAATTAAGTAGCTTGTTTCAAAAGATTGAACAAGTTATTAATTAGCTTCCAATAAGAAAGACAAAATTAATTGCTTTTTTGAAGTTTTGATCAACTTCACTGATCATCAAGGCTGGCTTTGATGATGACCAAAGAGGTTTATTAAAACTTTTGTAGTATACATGTAAAAATATATTTTGGCTTAGTAACAAAGAAAATATCACCTATAAATAAGCCGAATAAAATTATTTGAGCAATTTAGGATTAGTTATAATCCACAGGAGCATCATCACCGTATGCTTTTACGCAACAAAGCGTATAGGATTTTAATAGGTTCTATTTTTAATACCCCGGCTGCGTGCCATTACCGTGTCAAGTTGAAATCGGTCTTAATTCTTTGTTTGCCTGTTTAAAATGTGCTTTCCATAAAGTTGATGCAGATCATAACTGAAACCTGCTGCTTACTTAATGTGTTTTGTCATATGGGCTGGTAGCAACAAGTAGTGGGAAACCGCTTTACATCATGTCCATAGGTGCTTATACCCATGTAGCCCACTGAGAAGTTCCTACTCACTTGAATTAGAAAGACCTAAAAAGTATTGAAAATGATGATGATCATCATAAATTTAGAGTCTTTATTGATTCTAATGATTTTAAAAATATAATTTGTTTCAGGTAGTGTCATATTTAGAGCCACTACTTGACATTGAGCCATGTTGTTGTAAGCCCTACATTTCGTATAATTTAGGAAAGTTTGGTTTCGTTTTGTATAAACTTTTTTTGGATTTTGTTTGGAATTTGTCTTTGTGGTTATGATCAATTTACCTTAATTGGTGGTGCAAGCTATTGTACATTGTAGATCTTGCTGTGATTTTGAATGTTAGTATTAAATGTAATAACTATTACAATTCAGTGAACATACTTTAGTGACATTTTGAATAAATATCCTGAGACTAATATTGAAACAGACCTTCAATACATTGTAGTTTTAATGGTTGAAACAAATGACTGCTCGTAATAGCAGGACGTGTCTGACACAGAGTAACTTTACTACTATCAATTTATTGGAAATATTTTGATATAAATAAAACCTTTTACAATTGCATTCTTGCGAGTTTGTGTTGTCATTTTCTGTGAACCCACATTGATAATTCATTACCATACTTTTTTTTTCTTTATTGAGCAATATACCAGGAAAGAGTTTTCCTATAATAAGCATCAAAGCTTTGGAATATAACCTGCTGGTTTAAAATGCTTAGAGATGTTGTAAAACAATTAAGTTGAATTTCAAAACCACCTTTAATGATGTTTATTGTATTGTATTGTTTCTCAAGCCTTTTATTTATATTTTATAATACTTTAACTATATAATATTTAAACACATGTTTTGATGTGACAACACGTCATCAGGTGATGACGTTGGGTTTCTACAGGCTATTATACTACCTGTCAGATTTGCAGGTGTTTGCCAAATAGCCACATTCTGTGATAAATCACTTATAGGAAATGAGTATGTTAAGGTGATATTTTTGTGAGAAAGTTGTTTGTTTACGTGTAGATTTTCCGAAGCAATAATTCTTCTAAGTTGGTAGTTTTAACAAGCCATGTTCTACAGAATCGTAAACACTTGAGAGACCAATACTTTCATGGTATTAGAAAAGCTTTCCATAATTTTTTATATTTATTTATTTATATACAAAAACAATAGCACATGGCCAAACTCTTTGTATTACAATACAATGATTGCAAAAAAAAATGCACATTAACTATGTTACTATTACAAAAAAAAAATACATATTAATAAACATACAAATTAATAACTAAGAATAAAGAAAGACTACTATATACAGCTGTTAGATTGCCTGTTAAAATGTATGGTCTAAATATCCTGATTTCTCTACTCATTGCCTGTTGTTCAGTACAGCGTAAAACCTATGGTGATCGTTATTGTTGCTGCTCCGAAACTTTGGAACCAACTACCTGATATTATGTGTGACTCTTGATCTTCGTCAAATCTCAGTTCAAATCCCATCTTTCTCATAATTTTAATTCTGAACTTGATTCCTTTTCTTTTGGTTTATGTTTTTAATTTTCTTGTTATGCGCATTGTAAGTATTTTGCCATTATAATTATATCACCATTTATGTATACCCCTGGTTCTTAGTTAATTTATTTAAAGGGCCAAAATATTTTTTTCGAGTTGAGCTTACAGGCCACGATAGTATCTGATTCATAAAACTTAGTATAATGTTTTTGGTAATTTAAAATTCTACTTTTTATTGTGCTACACAACAATATTAGTGCTGCAAACATTAAAATTCTGTAACATTATTTTGTTTACACTGTAGTCGCCTTTGTCGCAAGGTAAAGAGAATGTTAAAACAATAAGAAACTGTATTCAGTGTATTAAGAAATTTTAGTAATGTAAATTAAAAAATATAATATATAATCAAAGGTACTCACTGTAGAAGATCATAAGTGGTAATAATAAAATCATCACATCCTTCCTTTTGATGCTCCTTATCAGAAATAATATTTCCACTCCTTGTTGGAGTATTGGCAGATGCAGCCTTCATGAGTATTTCAAATTACAATACTATATTTGGCATTTTTTGATTGTCGTCGTTAAACATTTTTTAGATCACGGTGGGTTGCGTACAAATCTACTGTATCATGCACATTTTAAACTTCTATGCAATGCGTGATTGTTCCTTAAATATTGTTAGTGGACATGGCCCAATGGTTGCGGTTATGTATTCACTGATAATGGGAAAATTATTTATCAAATGTTTTACTTTTTTATTATCTGTTTTTAATTTCATTTTTTTCACACTGGCCAGATTTAATGGCTCAGCGGGCCAAATTTGGCCCGCAGGCCGCCTAATATGGACCAGGGATGTACAGTATCTCTATGCTTAGATTGCAACTTAGGCATCGAAGATGTGAGATAGCAAACGAATGAAAAATTCATGTTAATCACACTTGAACAAATCCTTGTTATTACTTGGAAAATGAGAAATTCCCAAATAAGCCTTGAACTCATCTTCTCAGCATGAACTGTCGCACTCCAGTTGCACTTATTTGGCTTCACACCATGAACTGTGGCACTCCTACTACTAACTATTGCGTTATCAGCATGAACTGTTGCGTTCCCAGCATGAACTGTTGCGTTCCCTTTCTAGTATGAAATATATGGTAGGATAAAATTACATGTAAAATACCATGAAGGTGAGGTTATATTTGATGATGCCATAGTCTACTTGTCATTAGTTTATTTGAGGAGGTTGAAAAGAATCAGACCAAAGTAAAGACACAAGTCAATAATAAGAAAAATAAGGCAGAAATAATTATATGGTAATTTTAATAATGATAGTAGCAATACAAATATTTACGATTAATTAGGTTTATTAGCCAGAAAAAACTGAGTTCCAGTTATATATATATTTTTTTTTTTTGCCTGTAAGATCTCAATTTCTATAATTCTAATTTTCTCCAACTGATCTCTCTTAATTTCATACTGATCAACTAGGTCAAATATTAACCTGTGCTGGTCATAATTCTTCATTGCTGGCTACCATTGTCCAATACTGACCACCATAGCTATAACCTAATTAGTTGTGTCAGTAAATTAAATTGTTGAAGGTTCATCAATACAGTTTCCCTATAAACCTACAGAGTTTTGGCATTCCAAATTGAATCCAAGGAGGTTTTGACGAATGTGGTTCCATAGTAGAGAGCTGAAAACTGACTTCTGATGGAAATGTTAAATTATTAAATAATTTAATATTAAAAGGGGAAGAATGTAATTGTTACACATATGTGCCATACATTTATTGGTTTTTGCCCCACAATTAAAGATATCTCACAATAAAAGTAGTATGCTTTCTGTCATTGTGTTTATTGGAGATGAATCATAGGGAAGAAAATATCTTGGGTGCTTATTTGATTTACCCACCTATTTATCTACCCACCTTAAAGATTGAATATCCATTCATAATAGTAATAATACAGTAATATACAAATATTTTAACGCTCCAATTTTAAACTGAATGATCAAAGGTGCAGAAAGTATACAAACAAAAAGGATAGCGGTTGGCAAAAGTTGAAATGGAACAAACTACATGGAATGAAAAAGATAGGTTTTTAATTTCAGCTTAAATGAAAGAGTTGGGTGCACATTTTTTATGGTGGTAGGTTGTTCCAGAGAGATGAGGCAAGGTTTGTTGATACCCATTTTTACCTCTGAATAGTTGTGCTGCAATATCGCCTATTAATCTAGTCACCTTTCGTCAAAAATTTGTCAAAATGCACTTTCATCAATTTGTAATCATAATTTATTCCGAATGTGTAAGAAAATGTATTATCTTGAATATGTATTGATAATAACAGTAGTTGTTTCTAGAATACTTAGCTCCGATGTTTGATGTATAAGAGGTATCTTACTTTAAATATCAAAAAAATGATACTCTAAAAATGGTTTTCAAATTTCATTTGAAGATCTGACACCATCATATATAAATTTATATAAAAAATTAATGTTAATATTATTTTATTTAATTTTAGGTATTAGCTTTCTACTGAAAATTGGAATAGTTATCCGTACCGACATAAGAATACCATAAGATAGTATGAAACAAACTCTGAAAAAAGTGATACAAGCCATTGTTGATTCTATATTTCGAACTTTATTAGTTCATCTTCAGGAATAAATTATAAGTTTGACATATAGAATCAACAATGGCTTGTATCACTTTTTTCGGAGTTTGTTTCATACTATCTTATGTCATACTTATCGGTAAACCCCATGGTATAAGAATACCATTTCTATTATTATGTTGACCTACCCTCCATTCCTCCGCTTTTATGTCGTCAGTTGATGATCTATGTGTCTGTGTGCACTTTTGTGTTCCTTCATTTATCTCCAGGGTGCACACACTTATCTTCATTTCTAGAGATGAACTTACACAAAGTGCTTCAATGTGTGCACCTATCTCACTTTGCAACTTCATTTCACCTTCTTGCTGATATTACTGTAATTCCATTCAATTTTGATTGCCTGCTACAAATTAAATTGAGTGTGTGTCAAGATACTGTAGCAGGAAACCTCAAAGAAACCATTATGATATAAAATAAACTATATAAAGATACTGTACGTGTAGCGTTTCACCACTGATCACATACAGCTTCATGGCCTATGCTGTGTTACCATGACAACAAGGCATAGCATATGTCAAGAAGCTGTTGGGAACTTAATGGCGTTGATGGAGACTTGTCGTTTTGACAACGTCCTAAAACAGACTCTGGCATGCACAGCTTGCGAAAGGAAGCCCACTATGTTGCAGTTGTCATGTATTAATTTGCATGTTAGACACAAAACTAAAATTTAGCTTAAGACTGGCATATTGATGCCATAAAGCCAAAACGACGTCTCTTATCTACTGTACATGTTTTTTTATTTCCCCATAAGATACACAGGTTCTCATTGCTTATGTGGATTACATTTCTGCTAGATTTTTTGGGTGTTTTTGAGTGGATGTACAATATCAATTTGAGGTTGCCCATCCCCTTTTTTCTTGACTTAAAATGAAGCTAAAACCATGTTTAAATTTGACTTTTCAGCTGTTTCAGGTACGAGAACCTTGTATGAGAACGAATGGATGTGCAAATTTCTGTTTTCTCTCTCCAATTTTGTTGGCCTAGCAGAAGCATGCAAGGCAGGATCATAACTACTATTTCTTTGGCTAGTGTGGAAATCTTTTAATCAAAATGTATTTTCATTTATCACACATTTTTTTGTCTTACAATTGCACAGTGAGATGGCTGAGAATGTGAGAGAATTAAAGCATAATGTAGCTTAGTATTAGTAAACCTGGAATTTTGGCCAGGACAGGATGTATTATACTGTACATTGTTCATTATTTTTGTATAATTGAGAGATTACTTTTCATGCAATGCAAACAGTTCCTTGTCAATTGGAAGCTGGTGTTGTCATGAGTATACTCTACAATCAAAACAGTATGCAAATCTGATGCGATTTCTGCTGATCAATATTCATATTTCAAAACAGTCAGTGACAGTAAAAACGCAAGAGGCAACTCGCAGACTTTAGACATGACATTCAGAGTACAACAGCATTTTTATCGCATCACTAATATATTATATTTTGCAGTAAACTGTCAATTTTAATTTCGAGCATTTGCAGATGATCATTTTAATTTTATCAGAGTATTCAATTCTTCACATTAATTATTCATAGTATTTTTTATTTTTCAGTAAGAACAAGCTTTAAAAATGTTGGTTATCACCAAAGTGATGTTGAACATAGGAAATTACAGGAATATTTCATGTGATCTTTTACGGAAACTTGCCTGCTGATTTAAGCAAATATGTCGGCTAAGGAGTACTACCAAATGCGGCACACCCGTGGGGACTTCATGAACTTCGGCTCCTTAGAGGACTTCTTGGAAGAGAGAGGCAATACAATTGATCATGCTGGATGGTCATTGCGGCACCTCCAGCGTAAATTCAAAGGAATGGATATCGAGGAATTGTACGAGAAATATTGCTTGTGGCTGAAGAACGCGTTGTTGTCTTTGTTTTGTTTGATGGGATTATTAAACGCAACTTGTATGTTGGTGTTGAATATTATATATCACAAGGTATGGTTTGAAATTACTTATAAAGAAATAGTAATGGTTTTCAAATAAACTACAGTATAAAATTCAGTTCACTGCCTGGTAAAGTAAAGTTGAATGCAATTCAACAAGGAATCCAACAAATTTTATAAACCGAGGCTGAAATTGCTTCAAAATTAAGAACAAAATAAGAACAATTTGAGGTGAAGCTGAGGGAAAATGTCATATGAGTATTTTATAAAAAAAAATAAAAAAAATTGAAAACCAACAAATCTTATCTGTAAATTATGTGCAGTAAGTGTGTCTATGTAATACCCTCTAAAATACAGTACACTCAGTATCTGTAAAATAAGAACATTTTGTCTGAAATCAGCAAAAAAATAAGATCACTGAGTCTGGGCAAAATTTAACTGGTTCTTATAAAAAAAATGTCTAGCTCTTCAAACAATCATTCAATCAATTCATAAAAATATTTCAATCAATCAATTGATTTTATTTAATTTTTATTTTATTTCAAATCACACCCAACAGCAGGTAACTCGCCACTTACAGAATATATAAAAAAGAGAAGCATCATAAGAAAAAATAGACACATAAAAAAGCAATAAAACAATGTAAATGCCAAGGGATAAAAAACCTAATGTTGTGGAGATCCTTTTAAATTTTATTGTTAAAAACAGAAAAATTGTCAGAAAAAGGATCAATAGAGTTGTCTTTAAAGGAAATCATATTATAAAGCTTAGGGATTCCAGAAATAAAACCGTTTTTAGTGGATTCAGCTCTGCCAAAAGGCACAAAGAAAAGGCAAAAAAAGGAACTGCGACAGTGACAAGACTTAGCATTAAGAGAGAAAAAAGTAGCCAAGGAACTGGTACTGGTATTGGGTATTTATATTGCGATTTTCCCTTGTGGTTATAAAGCGCAAGCCAAAAGCCTCAATAATTCAGGAAAACAATGGTAGGCATAAAATCAGTCATTATTCAGGAACCTGAAGCATCACAGTAGTACAGTCACACAAACAACCAAGACAAATAAACAGATTACAACATTAAAAACAAGAATGCATAAACCTCAAAAGGAAATGAAGATCATAAAACGTTTTTGCATCAAGTCAAGGAAGTTATCAACCTTCAGTGAGATATTACTGTAATTAATAAACCAATACATTTTTGCTGATTTTCAAACATTTTGCTATAATTGTATTTTTATTACCAGCCAATTTAAAGTGTCTATAATGCAAAATAATGTAGGAACAGTAGTGCTAATGCATTTGTAAATTAGCAGGGCAAGTTTAGCATTAAAAATATTGAATTTCATTTATTTCTCAATAGAGACAGTATGTTAAATTGAAATTCAAATTACAAAATGTAGACACAAAGTTATTTTGATAGAAATTTTAAGTGGAGAAGAGAAATGATAATATTTCAATATATGGAAATCTTCGAATTTTCTCTTAAGAAACTGGTCCCTTTAAGAGACACACGATGATATATCTTTGAAATTTATATTCTATTTAGCAGTAAATTGACTGAATTCTAAATGATCTGTCATTTTAAATTTTATATTTTCATTTTAAATTTCCACTAAATTATAATTCCCGAATTTGAATGACAAAATTTAGTATTTGATTTTACAATCCACACAAGGGTATGTAAATACCCTTATTGCAGTTAGATTGGCAGTTGACACCTAAGATTACAACCCATGGGTATAATTCCATACAAATGAGATTTGAATTATCTCTCTTCTCCCCCCCCCCCCTGCCATGTATTCTCATTTCTGAGATAATACTGTATGTCATTTTCTTTATGTACCTTGTAGATGAAAATTAGTTTTAATATCATAAATCTAAGACATTTCCTTTATACTGTTATTTATTTTTTTTTTCTCTCTACAGAATCACCTTCATTGGGATCAGCTTAGTCTTCTTATTATATCTACTATTTTATTCCTTATATTCTTTATAATTACAAATATTGAAACCATTGTTCGTGGACTCATGCTAACAGTCTCCGTTATAGTGTGGTTGATCATTTTACTCTCGACGTATGTATTAATTGCGCTGCAAAAAACACATTATCCCATCGACGAAGTTGGAACTATCATGTTTATTACTATATTGGTATATACTATGTTGCCGTTGTCGCGGCTTCAAGCGGTAGGAATTGGTGTTATTACCTGTTTTCCGCATGTAGTCATACTGGCTGTGCTTTCAAATCAGGGTGATGTGGAGGACAAACTACTACAAGTCAGTAAAACTTTCATTTTGTTGTTATTGATTTATATATATTTGATTATAAATTAAAATAAATATTACCTGCTTATAACTGAGTCACTCAAGTGCAAGATGGAAGTTTCTTTCTGCTTGCTACATTTATCCACCCTTTTGCCTTTCTGAAATCTCCAATTCTAACATTATCAGAAGGTGTTCAATACATTTTTTGAAAAATTTTATTATTTTCTTTTACAGATATTTGCTAATTTTGTCATATTTGTGTGTGTTAATTTTACTGGATTGTATCATAAGCATTTACTGGACATAGCTCAACGACGAACTTTTCTTGACACCAGAAGCTGCATTGAGTCCAGGATAAAGTTAGAGCATTCCCAAGCTCAGCAGGTGGGTCATTACCAATTGTACCCAATGCACACCCAGGGCCAGTAGTGTACCCAGAGTTTGCTGGGTGTAAGGCCTGCTGTTTCATTTTTGTTTCCAAGCATCACTCATATGACTATCTGTTTTGAATAAACATTGCGGCATATCATCAAATGTATACATTACCCAACAGGCCTTTATGTTTCGCATCATCGAGACAATAACAAGATTTTTTATAGAATATTAATGTTGATGTTCCATTATCTTTTGAATAAGACTGCCTTAAGCTTCCAAACTATTTTTGAACGTCACAGCACTTATTTGGTCTTTTACGATACTTGTTATTGTTGTTTAAATTTCTGCACCGCATGATATTGTAGTTAGGCTTTCATAATTATGCAGGATTTGCAAGTCTATAGCTTTACGAGCAATCATTTGTAATTAAAGAGCGTCTTTCATTTAAAGTGTTCTTAGCAGTCTTTACTGAAGTCTTTTATAGCCTTGTCATTGGCAATCACAATTTCAGGTACTGATTTCAGGCAATTGATTGATGATGTATTGTTAGTTTTGCTGGTTGGTTTTATGACATTTTGGAGAAAAATTCATGTTGTGTAGACGCTTAAAAATTGAAAACTTTAAATTAAAATTTAATTCTCAACCAATTGTATCATTTTTAAATGAAAAATAAAAACTGAATACTTTTACATAAAATTTACATCTTCAGAATTTAAATATACAATTCCTTTAGCACTTTTTTAGATTTACCAATGAAGCAGTTAACATAGATAGTGTCCATATACATGCCCTTAAGTTGCCTGTTGATCAATAATAACCTAGTCTAATTCAGCAAAATAAAATTAAGTGTTTCCGTTTATGTCTCATTAAAATTTAAAAGGGTACTTGATCCTGTTAAATGTTAAAATGTGAGATGTGTTTTTATTTTTGCAGATTTTATAGTACTGTAGAGAGTATGTCCTTAAATATGTTGCTAGCTATACTTTAATGTTTGATTATTCTGTACAGTAATATGCAAATGAAGTTATAATATAGATTTTTCATCTAATAATTGTGTACACTGACAACCTTACAAATAATGTTACAAGGGAGCCATTATCTTGTAAATCCTGTAAAAATAATGGGAGTCTCTGTATATTTATATTCTGGGTTTGATGTCTGTTTCTGCACCTGCCATATCTTGGCAAATATGTGCTGCATTGATTTGTAAGGTTTAAAGTTCTCCATGTTTCAAAGTAAATTATGTAATGAAATGCAATGACTTATTTTTACCTTCGAACAATTACAATTTAATTTACTTCATTGTCCTTGACTTTTTTAACCTGATGAAAATATAATAGACATCTCCCATTTTTAGCAGCAACAGTTCCAAGGTTCTGAAAGGGTCATATGTGGGGAGGGGAGAGGGAGAGATGAAAGAGTCACTGAGGGTAGGTACCTGGTAGGTTGAAGTGGCATTGTCAATGAGTGAGTCCTGCTGAGTCTGAGCTTCTCCACTTTTATTTCAAATCCTTTGGGATTTACAGTTAAACTTGCCTCTCAAATAATTTCTAAGTCAAACTTATTTTACATGCCAAATTTTTGTTTTCCCTTTTAACAATCTGAAAAAATTGTATCTAAGTCAAACAATTTTTTCAATGGCATTTTGGTTCAACTTAGGCAAGTTTAACTGTATATGAAAGTTATAAAGCAAATAAAGCTTTAAAATTAAGACTAATTAATAATAAAATGAAAGTATAATGAGACCAAGCAAATTTATAATTTTAGTGAGTATAAAAGAAATTGACATGATCATTTTTTTGGTGCAACATTTGGTTTCAGGAGCGTCTTTTACTCTCCGTATTGCCTGCACATCTAGCGTTTGAAATGAAGACGGAGATGATGGAACGGGTGCGAGCGCCAACGATACAGCGCTCACCGCACAGAAATGCAATGAACACTACACATTTTCATAACCTCTACGTCAAACGACACAAAAATGTCAGGTAATTTAATTTTTGTTTTAAGGAAAATTTCAAGAGAGGAAGGACATACTTGCCTTTGTCTATCTGTATCTTCCACTGATAAATACTTGATGTTATTTATTCTGCATGTTGGTATGTTCTGACATATGGGCATCCCCTCCTCCACTGGCATGTTGTCTTCATATTAATCAGCAGATTGTATATTTAACCTCAGGAATGTTCTTTGATTTAAAACTAGAACTGGGTTACTGTAGATTGTGATTCTGTGAACTCAAAACTAAGCGAAATTCAAAGTTTATGTTTGGAACATTATTTATCTATAAGAATTTAAGAAACACCATTAGGGATAAGAGAATGATGAGAATGTATGGTGGTAGCAATAAGCTAAACATAGTTTAAATGCTGAAACATGATTCTGGGTATGCGTATCAACAGAATGTTGTTGAGCCGTAAGCCACCAGTTAAGATATTAAACAACCGCAACAAATGTGATTACATTACCAGTTGATTATACCTACTTTAGGGAATACAGATACTCAGATACTCTAAACTTTCCACTCAATTTGAAATGATTATTGGCTTTGAATTATAATAAGAATGTGTTCTAACAAAAAAAAAAATTGTCTGAGTGATATTTGGTCGGTAAAAGTATAAAAATCTAAACAAAGTCATCAGGATTATATATAGCCTCAAAAAAAAATTTGTGGGAACTTTCAGTATTTGATGTTTTGCCATCCACACCCCATTATATTGTAAATTCAAGATCTTTCTTATAATTTCTATAATTTTATGTAAAGCGCATAGAGGCACTGTGCAATAAGCGCTATATAAATGTAACTTATTATTGTTGTTATTATTATTATGTACTAGGCCTATATATTTAATTTCATTTGATTTCATTTATATGTCTCAAAACATTACAGTTTATAAAAACAGTCAGTCAATCAATCAATCAATCATAAAAATTTGTATAGCAACAGACTTTACTGCAAGCAATGTTAGCACTGTGACATGAGCTTAGAGTACTTTGTATTTAAAAGAATTAATTTTAAAATGTAATAATAAACAGATACAGGGAAACATGAGACACAACACCTGATTACTATACACTCATTCTCAAACTCGTCTTAATTTACATTAATTGGTAAAAAGCTGATCAATTACCACAATATTGCGGTGGTTTTATAATCATTTGCGTGTGTCCTTGGGCAAAACACTTTACTATTCTACCTTAGCTCATACTTAATTCACTTCTATGTCATGTTGTGTTAGTAAACTTAATGATCACAACATCCTTGTAATAGATCGTTATAGGTAGATATATTCGCAATGGTTAATCCTTGTTCCATGCTTCTGAAGCATTGTAACAGGTAAATTTCGAACTTTAAGTTGGTTGATTCAAATCATTATGGACAATAATAATTTTGATAGACCAGAACTACCCACTGATTTTCTTTACACAAAGTAGAAATTTCATAGAAAGCTAAGATATAAAAAGTAACAGTTTACATCATAATAAGTTATATTGTTTGCAAGGCATCCAAAGCCAGCCTTATACCTAATTCACTCACTACAATGTGTTTTACACAGGACATGAGTCTGTCCACTACAGACTAACACACACCCACATACAGTACACCATCATATAGGTGGTTGTGAAGTGATAGGCCCTATTTCTGATCCACATGTATTTGGTCACTGCTTCGCAAACATAGATACATTACAAAGACGTTTCTTTTTACGGTTGTTAAAGTAAAGAAAGAAATGGTTATAATCAATTTATAATTTAATAAATTCTCATAGGTTTTTATGAGTCTTAGCAGTTCAGCAATTGCCGACCATATTGCCGAGCCAGAATTGCTACAGGATGGCAATTTTTACCGACCTAGGCCTAGATTTCTTTGCTTCAAAAACTGCTTGGAAAGTCAAAAACTTTGACTGAAACAGGCTATAGCAGACATTAAATTTCATGTACGTCATCAAACCAAGGAAATTGGTGGTTCATAAAACAGATTTTGTTTGTACAATAACTATTTCTAATAGGCATGCAGTATGCTATAGCAGACATTAAATTTCATGTACGTCATCAAACCAAGGAAATTGGTGGTTCATAAAACAGATTTTGTTTGTACAATAACTATTTCTAATAGGCATGCAGTACGTACGATTTGTGTACAATTATCTTGTCTTTCTCACCAAGTCGTTTCGTAGGCTAGGCCTAGCCTAGGTAGGAATGACGCTAGCCAGCCAAGGCCTACAACATCACCCAATTGAAGCCACGTGGGCCACGTAGATCGTAATGTTTATCTAAATCTATCATTTGTCTTCATTTTACAGTATTATCATATTTAAAATGTTGTTTATTATCTACAATAAACAAAATTCAACATATTGTAGGCCTAATCCTACCGTCCGTTTAAACGCAATCACGATCGCATCGTGACTACACTCAGGGTGACCAGTGATGCAAATCAAATTATGCAGAGGTTGATGGGAAATTATGCTAAGTTATGGCAAATGTTAAATTTCAAATAAGCTCCCCCTGCATAAGCTCCAAATGTTCAATTTCAACAATTTAAAATAAGCACCCCCCAAATGTTCAATTTCGAATAAGCCCCTTTTCAAAAATGCAAACTAAAAAATGTTTAATATTATTTTTTCTTCAGTGAGAATTTAATTAATTGTTATAACCTGGTCTGTGTGCTTTGTTGGCATACTGTGTAGGCTATTTCCAATGAAGAGTGATTTATTTAGTATTGCAATTGTATACACAAACATTTAAAATATACTTCCTCAAATACCTACTACTGTACACCTCAAAAACCTTCCTGAAATAAAGGATCGTATGGGAGGTAAGTAGACAGCAATGACAAAAGCAATAAACTTTAAATAGAAGATTAGCAAAACAAAAAAAACATTTTTTTTTTTTTTTTTTTTTTTGGAACATGTACAGTTTGCATTGTAATGATACACAGATAGGCATTACAGTATCATAATTGTGAGGTTATATGGGAAACACAGATAGGCATTACAGTATCATAATTTGAGATTATGAAAAGTAAAATATTGTACTATATATTTAGCACCTTTGGTCTTAAAACACAATGTCTGTCTTGCTCAGATTATCATTTATTTTTTGGAAATTGTGATATTTGGACCATATAAAGTTTTATTATGAAGTTATATTACAGATTGCCACAGTAATAGAATAATAAACAAAATTTAAACACAGTATTGACTAAAACTTTTATAGTCAACGTTTAGTTTGATAGGCCTGTAGGCCTACTTAACTTTTTGTTTTTGGCATTGTTCTATTCATAGCTTTAAAAGCAAAAATGTGAAACCTACAAATGCAATAAACACCTTAAAAATAGAGTTTATAAACACAGGCGGACCTGGTTTCACATTTGGCGTATGGGGGGGGGCGCGGGGGTGTCAAATTTTTTTTATAAAAACTCAAAAAAGACAGGAGGTCCTCCCTTTTGAAAATTTTGATTCCTAGATGGCGGGAAATGAGCTTTCCAGACTTCTGAAGGTGTCTTTTAATGACTTTTAATTCAAGGTTTCCCCCTCTTTAAAACGGTTAGTTAAACCAAACTTTCTCACTTCTATCGCAGTAAATAGGCCTATTTATGTGTGTATATACTGTATGTACATAAAAAATTGATTTGCATACATATTCTTTTTTTCATGAACTGATGAACCTGAAAGAGGAAGGAGGGTCTCGGGGTCCTCCGACGGGAACATTTTGAAAATTTTGATCCCTAGATGGCAGGAAATTAGCTCCTGACTTCTGAGCTGCCCTTTAATGACTTTAAATTCTTGAAATTTTAAGGTTTTCCCCCTCTTGAAAATGGTCAGGTAAACTTTCTCATTCTTATTAAAGTAAATACTAGTAGGCCTATTATGTGTGTATATAAAGTACATCGCATACATATTATTCTTTCCATGAATCGATGTACCACAAAGAGGAAGGGGACCCCCTAAAAATAAATTAAAAAAAAAAAAAATCCGCCAATGTGAATTGCGAAAAATAACTCGATTGGGGACTGCATAAACACTCATTCCTCTCTCTCTCCTCCTCTTTCCCTCTTTCTTTTCTTGCATTTCTTTCTGTCTGATCATACAAAAATCTCCATATAGACATTATATATTTTCAGCCACAAAGTAGGGGGGGGGGCCATGTATTGGTTCTGCCGGCCATGTATAACACATTACAAAATCAAAATATGTAATTGCACAGACATACAGTAGTATAGTTGAGCAGTAAAAGCAAAACCACTGCAGTTGTTGTGACCAACTCCCTGATAAGTCTAGTAGAGTATCATCCCGAGTATCGGTATCTTAATTTAAAACTTGGTAGTTGATACGGTAGTACACTACTCCCGCACGCATGCCTCCCGGACGGACCACCGAGCGAACACAAATTTCACCTCCAGCGAGGATAGGACTGGACAGGATTGAGTATGTAGCATTTCTATTGTTTGTATTTAAACCGCAATAAGTACAGTTGAGGTAGTAATCCGAATGATAACAATGTGAGAAGTGTATAGCACTAGAAATACTGGTCTAATTTCCTGGTACCATAAGGAGACTAAGGTTTACAAATGAAATATAAAAGATTATACAAATTTAATATTGCGGTTTAAATACAAACAGAGACGCTACAAGTACCTGGCCAAAACCATTTTCAATGTGCTGTAAAAAAAAAATAAATAAAACCACAGAAAGGCAGCTGCAATGTGTGCAGCATAGGATTTATTGGATAATCAATAGACGAATTCATTTTTATTACCGTATGTGGTATCCACGGTTATTGACGACTGGTTTAATTCAGATTCAAGTTTTTTTTTTCTTCTGAGTTCAAAATTATGCTAAATTTTTCTAAAATTATGCCAGCACATATGCTAGATGCTAAATGGGTCTAAATTATGCCAAGGTCTGGTCACTATGACTTTACTACTGACAACAAGTACTGTACATGATGTGTGGAAAATCCCTGATAGATCATTCTGGACATGCGCATGGACATGCATGGGCAGTTTTGAAGCAGTCTGTGATGATACGATTGTAGGTTACGAAAGTGATGTTTCCCATGCCAAAGATAACGATAAAACGAACTGTAAAACGAAATTTATTTGGCGATTTTCTTATGTAAAACATTTGTATTATACTACACTATTAAATTAATACAAGTACGACCATTCTTTCACCAGCAATATATTGATCTAATAGAGAAATTAACAAAATCACAATCTGTAGATGACGATGTAAGGTTGAGTGTTCGGAAAAATCGTAGTTTATACTATATAGACCAAAGTAGTAGGAAATTGCCGAGGCTGCCGACCTCGGCAAATTTTTGCCGACCTAATTTTTACCAAATTTCATGGGCTGTTTACATTCAGATGCTAAGGCTAATTAAAATAAATATTGGAGTACTGTATTAATCATTAATTCACTCCAATTATTCATTAATGAGCTTTTGTGTTCCCTGTGCAATAACAATGAGCCTTTGCCTTGTGGTGTGTCTTTTTTTCTTACATGATGGAATCTATTGTAAGTAATTATTGATTTTTCATGTAGAGCCAATTGATTAATTTTAATGGTTTTTTGCTAATTGAATAATTTTCTATATAGATTGGAATTTTATAAGTCTTCATATAATTGAATCACTGGTTGAGCATATTTTGATCTGAACATGAATGGTTAGATTCATTTATTTCGGCCCACAGCACATGCACCAAGGATTGTCAATAGCGAATATATCACTGTCCTACTTGTAGGTGACAATCCCTTTCACAAGACAAACATACACACACAATGTTTTACACAAACTAAATCTCAATATGAGGTTTAGGCAGTGAAGTTGTTTTGGTCATGAGAAAAAAATCCTGCAACACTGACAGGAATTGAACCCAGGACCCTGGGATTGGAAAGCAAGCATCTTACCCACTAAAAGCTATTCAAATCCACTCCACTCTTAATATGCATAACAACATACAGCAGCAAATATACTGGCCTATTGTAGGATATTGCACATCTTAATTCACTCCAGGTATTACTAAATAGACTGGCCAGAATTATTTTGTACGCTGATATAAGAACGCCTGTTTATGATCTTATGGAATCACTAAATTGGAAGCTTGTGGACAAACAATGGGAATATAATATTCTTGTAATGACATTTAAATGCTTATCAGGAACTGTTCCAGCATACTTAACACATTTTTACAAATTAATCGATGAATATCATAACATAAATACAAGAAGCAAATCAAAAAACACATTGATCTCACCAAAATGGCAGAATGATTTTGGAAAAAGAACATTTAAATACCGATCCGTTAATTTATGGAACAATTTATCATCAGATATCCGCAGTAATATTCATTCTATTTCCCTACAATCCTTTAAAAATCTAATTTAATATACCAATCTTTTTTCTGCTTCTTATATTTATGTAACTTATATATTTCTTTATCAATTCTGTTTTTAATTTAAAGTAGTTTAAGATCATACCCTGGACCTCAGGGAAGAACAGTGTACTAATACTGACTGAGTATCCAGAATAAAGAAAGATTTCTATTCTATTCTATTCTATACACTAAGTCTCTTTATGAGCTTTTTATTCATCCTGAAGCTCTGTCCAAAAATTATGCCCATATATAGCCATGATGTGCCTATATATGTTCATAATGTGATGTCATCATGACCATATATAGCCATGATGTGCCTATATATGTTCATAATGTGATGTCATCATGACCATATATAGCCATGATGTGCCTATCTATGTTCATAATGTGATGTTATCATGCCCATATATAGCCATGATGTGCCTATATATGTTCATAATGTGATGTCATCATGACCATATATAGCCATGATGTGCCTATATATGTTCATAATGTGATGTTATCATGACCATATATAGCCATGATGTGCCTATATATGTTCATAATGTGATGTCATCATGGCCATATATAGCCACTCTTCAGGATCGGGCACACAACGTTCGAGCACGCGACTCAAGACGGCATGGTCAGGGAAGTATTTACAGTCTTCGAAGGAGACGTGATATAAGATTTGAACCCAGTACTACTGTATAGGATTGGAAGACAATAGTAGCTTAACCAAGCAAAGAGTATAAAACTGCAAGAGGTCCGACTTGTGGTTTCATTGGAACGTAGTCCTATTTAAAAAAGTACTGCTCGAAGGGACGTGTCCTTAAAAGACGCGTTTCAAACAAACTCCCTTTGCATCAAATTTGAATGTTCGAAATTCTGATAGGGCACCCTTATGTTGTCGCATTACTTTTTTTGACGTTCCATTGCGTGCATACAAAATCAGGGCAGTCGGAAGTCTTGCAATTCTATTACTCTTTGGACCAAGCTACAACCCCAATTTAGTGTTCTTATATTGGAAATGTGTGCTTTAGCAATACAGCATTATTACATTATTGTATTCAATAAATCAATCTATCAGTGTATGTGAAATTATTCGATGAGTATTCAATTGGTTCAGTGAAACTGGCCATAATCAGAACATTACATGAATGAACCAGTGATGAATTAGTTCTTGTTTTGATTTTGATAATATGCAAACAAGTTTTAGATAAAAAAAAAAAACTGCTCTTCTCAACGAGTCTTGATATTAAATTACTAGACTATGGATTTGACAGAGTACATTGCCCTTTTTTAGCTAAACATCATCTTTGTGTATGTATACAATGGATGAGATAGATTTTGGAGTCTTCAGTATTTATGACTGTAACTGTAGAATTTCTTGTACAATGGTACAATTTATTCCATGAATTATGCCATTTATCCTAATTTTTTTATATTCATATTCGTGCAGCAATTTGTTTTCTTCATCTGTAGCACTGTATACAATATTTGGTGACTAATCCATCTAAACCCTATCTCCCAGAAGGGTATAAGCTGGTCAAAAATAATATTTGGCTAATCCGGTATGAAAATAATAAGCCAAATATAATTTGATTTAGCCAGAAACAAAATAGTATAAGCAATGATAGCTTTAATTCCTTTAGCTTTTTGACTAATTTTTAATGAAAATATTTAGCATAATTCAGCTTATTAGGATTTGGCTAATGATGGCTTAAACACTGCCCCCTCCCTGATTTGACTGCTAAAGCTGTATTTCCTTACTACAAAAGATACAGGTCCTTATTTTTTTATTTCTGATATCTATCCCTATTTTTTAAATGTAGAATCAACCTACCGCTCCCTTCGCTAGCCCACCAAAGCAGCCATGAGTATGCAGCTTAAGCCATCATATGACATTACTACTGATTTGGACAGAGACAAACAGTCTGATCTGTCAAAATTATGTCTGCTTTTTTGCTTTTAATTATTGATATGATATCAGTAATATAAATTATTTTACAAGATTTTCTTCTGTTAGACATGCATGCTGTTCACTTGGGTACGGCAGTGACTTGATTTTGACCTAGTTATTAGCATTGCATAATAAATAATGAAATTATTCAACATGCCAGGGGACCGATATTACATTATATTTTGATATAAATACTTTTATTATGTACTAATTGTATTTACAAATTGGCAAATCTATTAAAAAGATAATTTGATATATTTTTTTTAAATTGATGAAAGTAATAATTTTTTTTATATTAGGAAGCAATATGAAGGCGCTGCATATTATTATTAGATGACTAAACAACAATGAATAAAATTCATGAAAAAAATAGAATTAACAATTTTGTATGGCAGCCTAATTATGTTCCAAGCTTCTGAACTGCGAAAGTGAATACTGTAATGAGGTAATTGTAGTCTATGCATTGATATCCTTTTACTCCTTAAAATGAATTCAAATATACTGTTGCAAAAAGCAATTGCATTTTGTGCGACAAAGGAATATTAATACACTCTCTATGCAAGTGCAGGATGTACCTTGATTTTACACCACAGAGTCCCCTTCTTACCTTTCTAGCAAACTGATTTAGAAAGGCAAAAAATATAAAAAAAGGATTTTATGTTGTGTTTCAAACAATTATTCATCGATTGCACAAAACTGTTTGGTTGGGCAGGTTGACTTTTGTCTCAAATCCTGTCATCTTCACTGATTAGTTGTAATGTTATGTGTGTTAGATATGTTTTAGTTTGATTCATATAGGGCTTTATACCTAAAATCTCAAAGCGCTCAAGGTGTGGACTAGCTCAGGTAATAACTTGCTTCTCCGCCAAAGGGTCTCTTTGTGTCCGGGCTACCCATTAAACTTGAATCAGCTACTCCTGTCTGTCTCTGGAGCCAAGTATACTATATAAACGGAGTAAAATAACTTTAAATTTGCTGGTTGGCATACCTCAGATTTTACTTCTAAAAAGACACATTGGTTTATTCGTACTTTCAAATATTTATATGGCACAAACCAGATTAAAGAAATCTTGCCGTGTCATGAATATCCAGCATATACAACAGCAAAGTTTTATGAGAGGCCTTTAAGTCCAGTCCCCGTAACACTGGACTTCCACTGAGTTGTTCTTATCCTCATGCTTAGCTTACTAGTAGGCTGAGAAATCAATCATTCTTGGCAGCTGTTGGTGTTTGTGTTGTAAGTTAGATCTAACAAGATTGCTATGTGTATATCATGATTAAGGTGAAATCCGAAATACTGCTTAAATTTCTTTGTAGATTTAAGCCTCTTACTTCAAACAAATTAAATTCTAACCAGGTTTGTATAGTAACAGGATCGATCATATCAAAAGTGAAAATCATCACTTGATCCGTCTTCTCACTCACCATTATCCAGGGATTCAGAGATTTCCTTCATCTGGGTCCATTTCAATGAATATCATCTTTTATAGTATTTGTGAATCAGTCTGAAAAAAAATAGTCCAACTTAATGCTTCAATGTGGATCGTTTTTTGCAAGTTATTGCATGATTGTTTTATTTGCAAAATTATAAGTATATTAATATTTTAAATGATAATAGATCAAAACACTGTACGTGTGCAATAATGATGATAGATCAATGGTGACAACAACAACAAAGTCACTGAATAATTAATGATTTAGGCAATCAATAAAACCAATGAATCAATCATTAAGTTTATAGGGCTCCATTCCAAAAGTCTTTGTGATGTGTTTCCCCACCAGAACCCCCTCTCCCTCAGTTTCTGCTCTACACTTTACTTGTACCTAGGTAGGCCTTGCCCTTTTTTTACCACAACACATCATCCAGCTATCACATGAAATGTGGGACTTATTTTCATAAGCTACTGTCATTGTGGTTAATGAATACTATACTAATATTAGGTTAATCTATTGATATGCCAACTGTGCCCTTGGTCAAATCATTAGTAATAGCCATTGTAAATTAATCTTGGCCCTAAAGAAAATGAACACCCTGTATCTCTAGGGATTCATTCACTACACAAAAATTGCATTCTGTATAATTAATATTCTTGGTAATTGTACAGAGTAAAGTAGATAGCCAACCATTTAAGTAAATGACAGTTGGTAAAGTACCTCTGAAAATGCTGATTAATGGTATATAGTTATGGTTAGATTTAATAGTAAACTTCACTTCGTCTACACCGACACGTTAATGTGAGCTTGACGCTATGTCAAGTGCTTGGGATGATATAAGTTGGGGACGTACCTATTGATTATTAGCCAAATTCTATGTCACACTCTGGATAAAGCCCCAGTCCACATTTACAACCAATTATGATGGTCATTTCCGGCTAATCATGTTCAAGGAAAAAAATACTGCTCTTTACAAATTTGAATGATGATAATATTTGACTAAAATCATTCAAATTAAAGTTAATTGTTGTTTGTGCATCCTCAATATTCAATCAATATGGTAATCATAACAAAACCAATGGAGTTGACTCCATTGGTTTTGTTATTATGATCATAAAATTTTATTCAAGGATATGTACTAAAGGTTTCATGAATTTCATAAATGATAATATACTACATATTATCAATTTTGTTTTTAGACTGGTTAAACACTACATATAAGCTGCAACATTTTACAGAATAAATAAGTGTTTAATTTGAACTTTACTTAATTTCAGGTATAAAAAGACGGAGGAAAGCAAAAAAATACTTTAAAATAAATGTTTAGCGTCAAATTCAGTTTTTACTTTCAAGGAATATACAGAGACTAAACATAATACATTGAGATCATTAAAACTGAAGATTGATTTCTGCTTAAATTAAAGCGTGTTTTTAAATTTTATATTTGTCTTAATGTGTAAGCAATATAAACAAAATGAATGATCTGTAAGTGTAACCAACCTCACAGAATGGGTTATCGATAAAACGTAAGGAGCATCTGTATGTTTAAATGGTTCTAGATGCGATTATTTCGTTATTAATGTGTCAATTATTAGCAATGATATATCTGAATAGGATGTTGGATTTTGTATTACAGTATGAACTCACCCACATAACACCGCTGGTCTAAGTAGATTAGGAAGAGTACAGACAGCTTTTATGTTGTAGCGTTACAGGATATCATACAAGGAAAGTTCATTCAGACATTAAAAAATAATGCAAGAAGCAGGCACAACAATTTTTCATAAATTATTAATAAAGACTTTATTAATAGAAAGTGACACATCAATACAACCAACTATAGATATTATTATTAAAGAACTATGGAACAGTCATGGATTATATTTTTTAGATGGCTCAAGCTTATTAGACTCATCCTATGTCCTATAATAACATGCTCTGCATTCTGATTTTGGCTGTTATGATTATTTTTATAAAAAGAAACTAGCTATATTTATTTTTCTACCAATGAAAAATTAAATATTGAATCTTGAAAAAATGAATAAATTTCAGATCATTGAGATCATGGACAGTGAGATCATGGATCGCAGTGTTAGAGACTGGGAAGTTGAGTGGTACAGTACAGTAAAAGAAAATGTACTTTAAAGCATATTAATTACAATGTATATGAGCACACTATGTATTCACTGTTCGTTTTTCAAGACAGCATTACCCAATTACTTGGATTAGCCTGAGGTTATTTTGTCTGCCGTAGTTGTGAGGACTGCATTTATCTTGGGATACGTCCATCAGTTTTTTATTCAATCAATATAGTCATTAATGATAGTGATACAGCAGATCGTGTATCATTGTTTCTATTTTCAAAGTTTACACAGCCTGAAGTCAGTGTTGGTTGCCAGACTGATGTTACATATTAATCATTAAAATTATTACAAACAATCAATTAAAACTTGATTAAACACAAATTCTTGACATTCTGTAGCTGAACGTATAGCACCCATTTTTTTGGAAACAATAATAAAGCGAATCGG
This sequence comes from Anneissia japonica, assembly GCF_011630105.1. Classification (NCBI taxonomy): domain Eukaryota; kingdom Metazoa; phylum Echinodermata; class Crinoidea; order Comatulida; family Comatulidae; genus Anneissia; species Anneissia japonica. The sequence goes on from NW_022756123.1 coordinate 503,703, forward strand.
GGCGCCTTCAATATTGCGTCGGGACAATGAAGTACAACGATTGCACTGAAAACACTGTAGCGACAGTGTAGCGATTGTATGGAAACCAATATAGTTGTCTTGCATATTTTAATTAAAATACATTGCTCCTGTCAGAAACACATCCATGAAAAAGAAAATACGATAAAAATATATAAAATAGAACATGTGAAAAGATTATTAAAACATTCTGCCTATTGCATTTTTATGACAAAAGTGTGGATATGCACAGTATGGCTATTTTTAGAAATAAAAATAAACATATTGAATAGAGAATATAGATGTAATATGATGACAAGATTATTAAGGTATTTTCCCTACTGCATTGATGTATTGGAAAAAATTATGGATATGTCGCGCATATTTTCAGAGATTAAAATTAACATATCAATTAAATAGAGAATATAAATGTAAGCTGATGATGGAATGGCAATAAACGCAATCATTTCAACGAATAAATTCTTTCTACGTAGGAAATAAATTTCAGAATTGAAACGGTGATCAGTCAATCTTGTATTGAGTTCAGTTGCACCCTGTAGCATGTGCTAAAACATTCTAGAATATCAGTTTGTTAATCAAGTTACTGCAAGTATTGTGAATATAGAGGTATTAACTTTGATGTGTACTACATTTACAGTGGGTAGCTCAGGTTTAGCAATATATAGTTAGGCTTGATAAAGCCATGGCATTGACTAAGTGTAGTCTGCTGATGATGATGCATTCTGAGCTAGTAATTGATAAACTGTGCGACATTGACTTCTGGTGAAGGTTGATTAATACCTGATTTACTTTTATCTAATTATATTTGCAGCAGCTGAAAACTTATTCTCTTTCTGTTAATTTAAAAACGATGTGAAAAGTTTAGGCCTATATTTATCTTGTTATAGTACAGTATAACTCTTTCATAAAATGATAAACTGACAAATTTTTGAATAGCAAGAATTAAGGCCTATAAAACCGGGCAGCCTCTGTACCCTATGGTTGTCGATGGACGCGATTCTATGAAGAACGTAATGCCAAGATGTGTGCGCAATGGACTGTTTGTAATGACAATCTGTACACACTGCCACTGACGTAGACAATCAGCAGAGGGCATCGCGTCATTTAGCAGTCACAGGGAGCGGTCGTACAAACGTCATGCAACCGTCGTATGACAGTGTATACCCAGCTTATAAGTTTATCTGCCTTTGCTCTGAAATTGCGACACTTGAAGACAACTTGTCGTAGAGAAAATTTAAGAACTCTAGGCCTATAGTAGTTCTCTGTCTCCTTATAAATTGAAAATGCGGCACTTGGAGACATCTTACAATATAAATTAATTCTTTCATCAGAACATGTCAGTTATCAGCTAAACTGAGACAAGTTGTGTTAAAAATGACATATTAATTCCTTGGTATTAGGCATGTAACACAGATTGTAGCAAGGTGAACATTATAGGCCTTTATGCAGCTGAGGTGTATGATTACTTTAGAATGCATTATTATCGGATTTTACAGTACAGTTTTGTTATATTATATATTCTTTATAGTATATTACTGGTTATGCTATTGTTGTTGTTAAATGCATGTACAAATGTATTTTTGTAAAATATTATTGACCTTCAAATATTTGTGAATTACTCATTTATTACTAAGTAAACACATTATTTGATTTAGATGGAAAAGGAAAAACTAAAAAAAAAATACTAAATGCAAGAAAATGGCTACAGCAGGGCAGCAATTGAGACTACTTTAGCAAATCTCAGGCTATTGTATCGAATGACATATTACCAAGTTTTAGTTCATACTGTCTCTTACATGTTTGTCAGATTGTCACACCCAAGGTAGATTTTTTCGACAGAAATTTACTAATTGGCTATGTTTGTGTGGTTGCATATAAAATGAATGTATGGTAAGGGAAAAAAACCGCTAACAAAGCAGCATGATGGTTGTTTGATGGCAATAATGAAAAGTGCTCTACAAAAGAACAAACCTACCAGTCAAATATAGTTAGCCGGTGTCTACTAGTCTGAGAAAAAGAAAATAAATGGCTAATAAAATTAATATAAAGTCGAAGAAAGAAAGGATAATGGAGATGAATAAATTTTGTGATTAAATTTGCAAATATAATTTACATCTTAACTGGTTTTGAATTGTAGATTTTGTATCAACTGATTGAAATTGTGATTTATGTTTCAATCTTGGAAGTTTAAATTGTAGGCCTAAGTAACAAGTCACTCAGAGCAAATGTCACAGTGCCACTAACATTTCGGCTTTTTTGATTGATTTATTGATTTGATTGATTACATCGTTAATTGATGTTGTTTATGACTGGCATTAAACTTGTAAACTGGTTTAGGAAAACATGCATATTTTTCCTTAAATGTAATGTCTTATTAGCCTTTGTTCATACTTAAAACATATTTAACATCAACAATATGTCCTTTTAAATTTTATGCTTTTTAATTTCATGTTGTCTCTGTCTTTCATACCTTTAAACCATGGATTTGAGCCCTTTGATTTAAAAGTAAAAAGAGGAATTTAAAACCTACCGACACAAGCTATATCTAATGAAATGCGTACTTACTCAGAATGTTTCAATCTCTGTCAGAGATATTTATCCACTGACTCTGTCATTAGAACTTAATATTAAGAAATTTACATCCTTACAATATCAAAGCTAAATGACATTATTTGAAGACATAATATTGAATTCAATCAGTTTTGTCCATCCTTGTTTGTATAGTTCTCAAAAGGTTTTTGAATCATTTGTTAATTGATTAATATCATATTTCGATCTTTGCTTTTTGCAGTATCCTATACGCTGATATCGTTGGATTTACTGGGCTAGCTAGCGAGTGCTCACCGCCTGAACTTGTGAAAACACTCAACGAACTGTTTGGGCGCTTTGATAGATTAGCGGAGGTAAGTTGTTGAGAGTGCAAACAGTAATTACATTACAAATGCAAATATCCCTACACTTAACCAAGTATGCCTGTAAGTGCGAGCATTTAAGTATGTTATTGATTACGAACTTAAAGAGGTAGATTGTATGAAATGGAATCGGTTAAATTGCAACGATGTGAACAATGTTTTCTATTTAGTGTGACCCAGAAATCTTGTAAGTACTGTACATTTAAATCCTGTAATAATTCGTCATTGTATTGTTTTCACATCCAATAAACTGAAACTGTACGTGTAAATGATATGTTATGCAGACAAGTGTAACCAAATAAACGTAACATTAAAGTTTCATTAGCTTTAACAATTTGTCTACGGGTTCAAATAAAATTTTTTTCCTATTGAACTTACATGTAGCAAGATACAGCAGTATGGTTACTGACATAAATTACTCTTGTAAAAATACACATGCTCAGCACCTATGATGTAACTATTTTCCATTTTTACCTTTTTCAAACCTCATAAAAAATGCCCTCCCTGGATTTGAGATGTTTTAGCATACCATCTAGTATAATTTCTAGCCTAATTCATATCTTTTCAGCAATTCCAGTTTAAACATTTTTAATGTTCTAAATAATTTTTGGTTGGTACAAGAAAGTTGATGTACTTTTACAGAAAGGATTTAGTTTTTATAAATCCAAAATTTAATTATAGGCAACAAAGCAAATATGGCAATGAGATATTTATAGGCATGTGACACTGAGTCTGGGTTTAGGGGGTGTGGGAAGAATTGTTTGTTCCTTCAGTGCTGAAGAACACTTGCACTATCACTCTGCATATTTAGAAAGTGTTTTTTTCTTAGATTATTGCTAATCCATTATTGTTTTGTATACATTAATGGTGTTCCTAATTAGTGCTGGTTTTAGTTGACTACATTTTAATGGGGGGAAAATTATTGATAAATATATTAATTGCTCGATTAGACTATGCCATATTTTTGTGCTGTTATCAAATTATTAATTTAATGAATGGTTTCTTCTATTAATTCTTTGGCAGGAAAATAATTGTATGCGAATAAAGATTCTTGGTGATTGTTACTACTGTGTATCTGGTTTACCAATCTCAAGACCGAACCATGCCATTAACTGTGTTGAGATGGGGTTGGCTATGTGTGATGCCATCCTGTAAGTACAGCAATATTATAGCTAGGCTCCAGACGGAAATAAAGTTATCCTCCTTTTCCCCAGTTTTTAAGTATCCAAGAATCTGTGTCTCTTTAACCATTTTTTGTTGGGAAGCAAACTTTCTGTGTCTTAGGCGAGACTTTTTTATACCTTGTTTAGAGGACCCACCGGCTGCCAATAGTGATGTTGATCTTTCCTCTCTTTTGATAGGAAAGTAATAATATTGGATTTGCCAGTACTGATACCAACCCAATGATATAGTTACTGTTCAGTCTAGTTCGTTATGAAAGTGTATGCTTTTTTGATGCATAAAGACTTGTTCATGAATATTCATAAGAATCTGATATTTTGTAAGGCCATAAACTACATTTTTTCTTGAGTTACAGGTCAATAACCCATCTGGATTTTCATTTTTCAAATTGATTAGATAAGCTTGTGTATTATGTAACTTGATAATATACAGTATTATAGGTTGTAGTTGGCAGGGCATCCAGAATGTATGCCACAGGTTGCTGGTTTATATACTGAGCTATATAGTATTTGATGAACTAGTGTATATGATAGTAACAATTTTGAACAACTAGTCTGAATTAATTTAGATCATGTCTGTTATTAATCAGTCTGATTAATAATATTATTTAAAAATATAAATATACAGTAAGAAAGCAGGACAGGTTCAGTATCATGAATGTTTGTCAAAAGACAAAAACATTCAAGAGACCATGGCCAACAAAATCTATTGGTCTATGCAAATATGGAACTGTATGCTAAATGTGAATGGTAAAAGTCTGGGCAACAGCTAGCTATGTATGTGCCCCGAGTGTAGCTGCCAAAATCTCGATGAGAGTAGGCTGGGGCAGACATGCGCCACGTGTTGACAGGCTACAGCTTGAGCAGACCAACATGCTGTATGGCCAACTGATGTACATTTCATTACTACATGTGATAGCGCATAAGAAAATGCTGCCAAAAGGTCGATGAGAGTAGGCTAGGGCAGAAATGAGCCACATGTTGACAGGCTACAGCTTGAGCTTAGCAACATGCTGGGTGGCAAACAGATGTACATTTCATTATTACATAGATAGAGCATAAAAAAATGCAATATGAACATTTACAAATATCATTCCTGTGAAAATATGCACCCAGGTGATGAGAGATGCTGAGCTCCATGGCTCAAACCAAAAGAATTCCAATAATTGACATCAGTCAGCTTAAAGTAGCAGACATACCTGCAAGTGAAGGTATGCTTCCAGCCATAGATATTTCTATTGTACCCATCAAGGTCCTCAAAACATCCTACACCTTTGCGATAATTTTTTTGACATGTAACATTAATGTCGTGTGATATGCATCTACATCCCAGGGGATGGAATTTCACAGCTGGGTCTAAAGAGGTTTTGTATTGCCTGTAGCGCAGTCGTCAATGTCACAGCTCAAGCACGAGTTCAAGACCCTAGGATTGTTAAGTACTGTAAGGGATGAAAAATTGTCAGCTCAGGCCTCATGGTTGAAGCTATTCATTTTCTATTTTACCTGCAGGATAAACCATCTTCCCCTCCTTGACTTGCATCCCCATACAGGTATATCTGCTCAGGAATTATACAAAGGAAGCATCCCTAAATCTAAAGTGCTATTCACATTATCAAATTTTCTTTGACAAAAAATACTGTTGTATGCCCATATGTAGATAGATAGAAATCTTTCTTTATTCTGGATACTCAGTCAGTATTAGTACACTGTTCTTCCCTGAGGTCCAGGGTATGATCTTAAACTACAGTACTTTAAATTAAAAACAGAATTGATAAAGAAATATAAAAGTTACATAAATATAAGAAGCAGAAAAAAGATTGGTAAATTAAATTAGATTTTTAAAGGATTGTAGGGAAATAGAATGAATATTACTGCGGATATCTGATGATAAATTGTTCCATAAATTAACGGATCGGTATTTAAATGTTCTTTTTCCAAAATCATTCTGCCATTTTGGTGAGATCAAAGTGTTTTTTGATTTGCTTCTTGTATTTATGTTATGATATTCATCGATTAATTCGTAAAAATGTGTTAAATTACTGTGTGCTTTAAAGACACAGATTTACTTGAAGTTGTAATACTTTTGTTGAATGTAATTTAACTGTAGCAGGCGTCTGTCTATAACGTAAGCCTCCCAGTCTAAGTGAAAAATTAGGCAAAAAATATCTTAATCTACGAATAACACCAATACGTTGTGAAATTTTGGTACAAACATTTTCAATATGCTTATTCCATGTAAAAAGAGAATCAAAGGTAATTCCTAAGTATTTAAAACTATCAACTCTATCAATAATGTTACCATTTATTGATAAAGAAATATTTGAAAATTTTGAGAGATTAGATTTTGAACTAAATATCATAAATTTGGTTTTGTTAGCATTAATAGTTAATTTATTTATATTAAACCATTTGGATATGTTGGCTACATTTTTGTCAATGATAGAATGTAGTCATGATGTGCCCATATATAGTCATGATGTGCCCATATGTAGGCATAATTTGCCCATATATGGTCATGATGTGCCCATATAATAGTCATGATGTGCCCATATATAGTCATTATGTGTCCATATATGGTCATGATGTGATGTCATCATGATAGTCTGGACAAGGCTTTAAAGCAATGTTTAGCTAAAAAAGATAAATTTAGAATTTATTAATTACATACATTGTACTATATGTTTATTAATATTATTATTGTGAAACGTTTTATTCAAAACAATGAATTCCTTGTCATGAGACAAAAACTAGTATGAAAAAGAAAGAGCTAAACAAACACTTCAAACAATTTATCTAATGACAGAGGAAGGAAGCATGCATGCTCACGGCACAGGTTGCTGTTCATGCGGATATTTTTATTTTTTTTTATGTAATGTTTATTTAAAAATTTGCATTGACGTGGTTGTTCAAATATTTTAGTACATTAATTTGTTTTTCTTAGTTTTCTACGCTATAACAAGGTCTAATATACTAAATAGTGTTAGGGCTGTTTCCTGGTAATTCTGGTACTGACCAATCAGCATCTTTGCAGAAATGGATCCCCATGTCCTTTTCAAGTAAAGTTTACATAATGCTTTTTGTTTATGTTGTATGCTCATCTTTATGCAGGAATGTTCGAAAGGCTACAGGTGTGGATGTAAACATGAGAGTTGGGGTGCACACAGGCAATGTACTATGTGGCGTTCTTGGGCTCAGGAAGTGGCAGTACGATGTCTGGTCACATGATGTGAGTTTGGCCAATCACATGGAGAGTGGTGGATTACCGGGGTAATCAATTTTTTATTAAAATCTTAACATTAAAATTTGCAATAAATAAATATGACTGATCAAAACGTGACTACTTAGTTTAGTTGTTTAGATGCTAACGTTCCAATTCCTATATCCATGAATGAAGTTCTTTATCTATCGGTTGTTTTCTAATGATTGTATTAAATTATGTCCATCCATTATCCTCCTAGTTAGACCATGAAGCAATAATTTCCATAATATAACTTTAGTTTATTATATGTAGGCTTAATTACTTCACGGTTTCTTGGATGAATAAATTCTTCCATTATGTTTTATAGTCCCATTCTGTAATTGGAGAGTCACTGTATGAAGGTAATCATTACAACTGCTGCCTATCCCCTGGGGAACAGCCCTCTTACTGCCACTGCAGAATGATTTCCAGCGGCGCAGTCCAAATTCCCTAGTTAAGATTACCTAATTAATCAACTAGTACCAAATGAACAACTTAGGTAATTCATTTTACTTTAACACAATTAGAGTTATTGGATCTGTTATTAAGGTCATTCCAGTTCTATCCCATGTTCCTCATTTAGGAAAGTGCACATAACCATGGCAACGCTTGAACACCTCAATGGAAAATTTGAAGTGGAAGAAGGCAACGGCCAAGCAAGGAGTCAGTATCTCAAGCAGAATGATGTTCAGACGTTCTTCATCATTCCACCTAAAGTGAGTTCATTGACCTTTCATTTGATATAAACTACTGTACTTTATACAAAAGGATTTATGTACTTGGAATTATTATTTTTTTATTTTATTATTTCTTTTGAATTGCTGTGGAAATTAGTGTTGTTGATTTTGTTAATTTTAATGTTGATGTAAGAAAACACATGACTAATGATGGTTTTTCTGTTGTTAATATTTGGATTGCTGTTATCATTCCATAGTCTGATTGGGCTACTTTACCATAGTAATGTATTATCATAAGTATGCCTACAAACAATACATAATAGACATAAGTAGGAATTAATGACATTTCAAACTAAAGGTAAAGAAACAAATTTGAAATTAACTATTTGATAACTTCCCGAACATTCTCATTTCTGTAATTAATATTGTATATTAAGAAAATCCATAAACCTATTAACAATCTCATAATCAGTTGGCAGTTGTGATGTCATCAATGATGAAGCCAAAGGTCAGTAATTAAATTCGCGTTTCATGTTTCCTCGTTATCAAGATTCGTTTTAGCATCATTATACATAATGCATATCAGAAATCAATCACAGTATTTCTACATGAGTACTGGAGTATTACATCACATAATCAAAGGCGAGTTGAATGACAGAGTGGCTAGCGTAGCCATTATTCGGTGCTGGTTCGAAGGGGAAACTCCCTATGGTTTTGGTGGTGGAACAGGTCTTCTCGGGTAAGGACTAAAAACTGTAGGCCCAGTGCACACTGTGGCTCGTGTGCACTATAAAGAACCCAGGACATCATTCAAGACGAGTAGGGGGATACCCCGGTGTACTGGAACAGGCAGTCCCTGTGGCAGACAACGAGAGCTGCTGACACGAAGCGACCCTTAGGGGCGAAGAAAGTCAATGATCGAGTTACTAGTCCACATGGCAAGCGCCATGAGCATCTTGATGGATACCGGCACTAAGTAAAATCACACTATTATTACTTACTTTACTGCCCAGTTTAATGGCCATGGCTCCTCGTCAATGAGGGTTGGACACATTCATATCATGTCTTGGCTGTTAGCTGTTGATAGCATTTCTCCATTTAGAGTAGTCCTGAGCTAGAGCAGCATCAACTTTTTATAATGTCATTCCGGATGTTATAATACCACCTTTTCTTTGGTCGGCCCCTTGGCATTTTCCCTCCAATATTGCATCAAAGCAGCCACCTGATTAACTGTCAACATCACCTAGGTACCACCTATATACCCAGTGCTTGCAAATGCGGCTGAGGATTGAGCAATTATTATTATTATTATTATTATTATTATTATAATACAGGTTTCTTTCCACCCCCATTCCGTCTTTCTACAGCCTCTACACTAGTGTTTCTTATGATTGTGTGTCCTGATAACTTTTTGATTTCTATTTCTTCAAAACTGAATCTACTAGCTGAGCCAACATCTATTTAAATGAAAACAATATCCTGCACACGTAATCTTTTCTAATATTAGATCAGAATCAAATTAATATGTCTCCTTACAGTAATAGAGTGAATCTATGCATTTACCAAATCATGTTGTTTCATAAATAAATAAAATATTTGCTTCTTCTAGAATTTCCCCCATGTCTACTCGCATTGCTTTTCCTGCAAGCTGTTTTGACTTTAGTTACCATGAGCATCTGACTGGGATTTCTCATCTCTAATTGGATTCTTTTAAATGTATGTTCTCTCTATCAGCCAATTAGCTCAAACAAATATATTATGCATGTCTCATTTGTGATATAGGCCTCTTGTGTATTTGCTGGTTATTTTCCCACTTCCCACTCTTGTGTTTATCATTTTGAGCCAAGTAATTTTCCGTTTTGAAAATTATCTTCTTTTTTTTCCTCCAGGGATTGCAAAGTTTGTCATTATATGTTTCCTAACAAAATCCAACTTTCCAAGTTAAAGAATGTCAGTCAATTTAGACAACCCTCAAACAAGTTAGATGATTTAAAATAATTTTATTTTGACTTAATATATATTTTAATCTTTAAATGGCAATGAAAATATTATTTTCAAGTAAAAGCTTATAAAATTAAATTTATAACTTTATATTAAGCCTTTTGTAAAAGTGGTTTGGCAGTGGGAACAGTTTGGTCGGGGTTTTCGCATGTGTCCTTGAGCAAGACACTTTATCTGCATTACCTCTCTCCACCCAGGAGTATAAATGGATACGTGGTGGGGTTGCCTGCTCCTGCGCTGATTGCAACAGCAACACGCATGTGGACCCAATGACCGGGGTCAAATGTGCTTTGTATCTGCAAAGAAAGTCGATGTGTAAATATACTGAATATAATAAGTTGAATATAATAATTTATCTGTAAGTTGTTTTCCTTTCCTGCCACTTTTTTTCGTTAATGAACATGTTAAAGATGTTAGCTGTTGTTAGAAACCACAAACGTCTAGCTAGGCCTAAGCTAGCTGGTCGGTAATGATCTAGGTTTAGGCTAACTGCAAAGGGAAGGTGATTGACTTATAAAGCAATTTTTATAATACACGTAACCATACACCAAATGAGATTATTTCATTTTGGTTAAATTAAAGCTCGGACAGAACCTCTGGCAATTTTTCATTCATTATACTCTGACCTTCATGCAATAATTCTGTCTAGCATAGTTCAGTTCAGTTCAACTTTGTTTAGCACTGAGGCTAGATCAACACAGGGCTGTTCCACCTTGGGGCCCTGCACATGAATACAAAAAAAAAGACAGCAATGTGACAAAAGTTATAAATATACAGATGTTAAAATAAACAAATAATTTTATTAAGCATGTGCTTAAATGAAGTAAGTATGGAATACATGGTATATGGCTCGCATTTAAAAATAATTGTTTATTATTCAATATAAGCAGTTAATGTTTTGAATTTTACTATTCAAATATATTCACCCAATGCAGATAAAAATCTGTAAACTCTCATTTTTGTGGTTAAATTAAAATTCATGTTCTTACATTGTTTATATTAAGATACAGAAAATCTCACATTCCTACATTAGACAATCTACTGTACATTAACTTCATTTATTATGGTGATCTGAGCTCACCACCTTAGTTGTAATACCTGAAATAGCAGTAATTAAATTTAATCAATTGCAATTTATGTAGTTGAAATAATGAATTTTAAATAATATATTTTATGTAACCTAAATTTTAATTCAAATTATTTATGACTTATTAATATTGATTATATTTAACGAAAATTATATTCGTAATAGTAATAATTGAAATGCAGTGCTTTTAACTGAGTGATTTTAGTGGATTTTTTACAAGAGTTTTATACAGAGTGTATTTTTATAAATTGTGTAAATTTTGCATATCGATTTTGTAATTTCAACATTGTAAGCCTGTGGACTACTCATTATGCATGTAAACAAGGTAATTCAACAGAAGGACGCACATCTCCGCTCTCGAACAAAACGCGTGCGTACAGTCCTTTGGTCTTTACTGTGGCATCGACAATCCGATACTAGTTGCGAGTACAGCCGTCAATTATTAGTCTATGCGTGCCATTCGTTTTATGGTGTTATTTTTTATTTTATTAATTGGGGGTACTTCGCAATGTCTGTTACATCTGATTTTTTTTTACCGCGAGCTTGTTAAATGCTTCTATAAACTGCAATTTGATTTGTGAAAATTGACCAAGAAAATGAAAAGTTATAGCAATTTAAAATTNNTTTAAAATTTACGAATTTTATAAAATTTCATGTTCTTATGTAACATTAATCTGTCATTTTGACAATGTTGGCATAAGGTGCCGAAAACGAACATTTGAGTATATACAGAACATTTATTAATTTTTTCTACGAAGTAAGTCTCATGAACGACAATTCACCACAATTTTGGTAAAATTAATGTTGAAATGAAGAATATAATTTCAGTCTAATGTTAGTGCAAAATATCATTAGGCCTTTGTAATCACCGCCCGACGCGCGATTATCATGGCAACTAAAACGCGCGTGAGTAATTTGTCACGTACGCTGACGGTTTATGGTCTGGTTGCTATGGTTTTGTGACATTCAGTGTGTAGGGACGCACATGCGTTTGGTAAACAGTTTTCGCTATCTACCAGGCAGCATCGTTTATTTCATACACAAATAGTTTGTATGGAAAAATACATTAAGGTAAAAATATAAAAATATTTACAGTAATTTCAAAAGCCATGAACTACGGAAACATGACTAAATTGAGTTTCTTTTATATCAAGAGCTGACTGTGTAATTAATTTTGAAGCTTTAACTCCCCTGGTGTTTCATAAAAAAGAATTGCCTTGCTTTGTTGCCACAATATGTATGTCAGAATTGTTGAGAGGATTTGTGTCCAGATGGAACTGCTCTGATTGACCTTTGAACTGTGGAGAAAACATGTCCATTTTTCAGAATGATTTTGAATATTTGATAAAAGGTGTAAATATCTGTAGAAGTGATTTTAAAAGGAAGTTCTTGTCATTTCAAGCTTTTATTTTGAAAGGTGACCAAAATAACTGTAAACACTTAAATCAGAAAATTTAACAGAGAGGTGATAGGCAAAGTAATAAATCAAAAACTAAACAATATTATGGAAAGATATGATTCAGTTTCTAGTCTTCACATTTTCATACTTGCAATCTTGGGTTGTTTGTTTATATATTTTCATTTTCTTTATACTTTTTTTTTCATTTTTTACTGCGTGTTGTAATGATGAATATTTCTATTGATTTTTACATTGGTGTTATGTTGACATTTAAATTTTTCATTGAGGCTAAAAGTTGTTTTCTAATAATACAGACTCACACAAGAGACAGGTTAGGTACGTTTGGGACTAGAAGTCAATTTTAAATAACACAAATCAACAAATAAATTCATTTCAGAAAAGGTTATCAGATTATGATTCAAGCTACACTATCCAGCGAGACAATAATAATTACCAATAGTTTACTAAAATAAATGCCAAATTGTTGGGCATACCCATTATATATATATGTTTTTTTTTAGGATCAGTTATATAGTACTTTATTAATCGATTTTTCAGAACTATTCATCATTTGTGATAACGCCTGTGTTTTCATTAATTCTGCACCCATTAACGTCAGATATATGTATAGGTATATACATTTATTGTCTTAATGATGATTAATTCTGTTTCCTAGTCCTCGGAGGAAGAAATGCTTCATGCCGAGAATGATGAGAAGGAAATGAACCGCACAAGAGCTTCCAAGAAGATGGCACGCTACCTTGAAACGTGGGGAGCCGATAAACCATTCGCAAACTTAGCATTTCTTCCAGTTACGCGATCTATAGGTTTGTCAGTAAGTATTTAATAATAAATTAATTTATCAGTCTACATAGTGGATTAATATGAGTTGGTACCACCTGGAAGCTGTTTCAATGTTGAATGTAATATTGATCTGTGTGAAATGCATGGAGGAACAAGGACTATTTTGCAGGGAACACCGGCTGGATGTTGATGAGATTCATTGGTTTGTTGTTGGATGTTGATGTTCTAATTCTAATGTAGGAAATTCTAATTGGAAATATATCAAAAATTTATTATATTTATTTATGATATTTTATTAGTGTTGATAATATTGCAAACCATGAATTTACAGATTCCATTAGAAATACTTTCAAAGACAATATTTATACATTTGAAAGTTATTTTTAGAATATTTAGTGCATAGAAAATATTTACTGGAATGATGAATTGTCGAAAATGTTTAGAACATAGACACATTATCGAGTCTAGGAATAGGCAGTGTCACAACTAGAACAGATTTTTATGAACGAAATGATCATTTACAGATCAGTATGGTGCCTCAACAATAAACAATAAAGTACACAAAAATTAACAATACAAGCGTGATCTTTGTGCCAATTAATCTGGTGGAGACGTGTTTCTCCCGATCAAAATTACTCAAATGATACGAGATGTTATCGGCAGTGTAATTAATGCACTATCATGTTCCTGTTAACAACAGTTGTCAGTCTTACACAGTATTTGACTGTACACCCTTATGAATTGCTTTTTAATGTGCTCTTGATATAGTGCCCTCTATTGTTTAGAAACTCTTTATTACTTGAATCGTGAAGCTCTACTATTGAATTTATAAATTTAAGAATGACTTTATTACGTATATTTCCCCTTTGATTTTCATCAGATAAAAATTCATCTTTTTGGTTTGTTCTTGTCCTTAGATTTTGTAATAATGTTTTTATTCCTTTATTCTAGTTCTCTATACTCAAATATTAATCCCAGGAGATGTTGGTTGGCCATGAAGATGAATAACTTCTGTTCCCTAATGTGTTGCTAACATTCTTTTCACATTTAACAAGACAGCAGAGAGAGATTATTAGAAAGAAGTGAATGGTGAAGATGAGGATGATGATGATGAGGAGGAGGAGGCAGGCTGGGAGGAATAGGAATATGAAAAGTAGAATGATGATGATGAGGAGGAGGAGTATGATGAGGACAATGATGATGGCACTGTTAATTATGATACATTACAATAAATTAATTATTGATGCTAGTAAAAGAAGAATTATAGATTTATAATAAACAGCTAAACAACTAGTAAAGTGTGTATCGTATATGTAATATCAAGAAGAAAATCACAATTTATTTCAGATGAATGAATAAATATGTCTCAAAAATTGTCATATATTTCATACAAGTCAGAAAATTATGAAGATAACAAAATTGACATTGAACTAATGTAGCAGCACACTATACTGTAGTTTTGTTGAAAGTTTAGAAGACTGAGAGGTATTAAATTACGTATGCTTGCCATCACAATAAACTATTCTTATTTCCTCTGTGAATTTTAACGAGAAAACTGCATAACAGGAATAGTATGTACAAATTTGTTCACTGTGGAGCCTTCTTCATTTCATTCCTTAGGGAATTTATGCCATCAACAGCTGCCTCTTCCCATTATCTATAATGGAGCACAATACAAAGTAAGTGCTTAAACTTATTACTTATTTGCTTACTAATCAAAATTAAAAATACTCATATATTGTATATATG
>NW_022756123.1:518922-526557 GCF_011630105.1 Anneissia japonica
ATTGAGAAACTGGCTTGAGATAGATATATATTGATACATAGAGATAGCATGCAAAGGCTTTTTATGGTTGACTTGAAATATGAAATAGTTATCAACAATATTCTTAACTTAATCTGTCTGTGTCATGGATATACAGCAAAAAAGCACAATATAATATTAATTATATTTGAAATGTTACATGTTTATGTTTAAGGGTCTCAGAAATTATTTATATACTGTAATTAAGAAAAATGTTCTGCTATAAAAAAAATCGGGGAAAATTTCTCCCCTATCTCACCAGCTTTTTCCCTTGTATTAAAATGAATGACTAAAGCAATAATGAGGTGAATAAATAAGATAATGAATATCTTAACAATTTCCTTACAGGATTCATCGACATTCTATCATGTTTGATAGAAGAGTGAATGAGAGAATGTACGAAGCGATTGATGGAATTAATTCCGAAAAGTAAGAATCAAAATATATTTAAAAATGTTTTAATTTATTCTTGTCCACCAGCAAGAGTCTTTTCACAGTCTTATGATGCTCTATATACTAGGTCTGTTGTATGATCTTATTTTATAATTTATTTTTGTTGTGTTTTTTTGCAAATTGATAAATTATGCATACACTGGTGTTTCATGCTCATTGGATACAAACTCAACCATACAACCACATCACTGCCCCCTCCCCCCTTTCCCAAGGAATTCGACACTACCCACGTCACTCAACAATTATTCACCTTCTAGCATCTAGCCCTTTTATATTCCTGAGTATCTATCTGTGTGTAAGGAGTGTCTTGGCTAGGGACACAAGCAAAGGGACAATTTTTTGGTTTTTGGAAATTACTGAAAAATGTGCTTCTTATATTAAGGGGAGTATGATGGAAAGAAAGATTTAGATCAAGATGATAATGATGATGGAGATCACCAACAAAAATCTTTAACCACTATGCTCTGATAATTTCATTTTTCATTGTTTGCTTGGGTCATGGTCTCGCATTAAACTGACCTACATGCTTATCTAAACAAATACCTATTAACCACTAGACTATTGGTTGATGGTGGCTACTATATGTCTGTCTCTTACATTCATTAAAAGATGGTTTGTAAATTTCAAATGCTGGTAATAATAGCAAGGCGCCATTGCATAGATTTTAAACATTTTAATTCTTAAAAAAATACGCAAACATATGGATTGTATGTATTCTATTTTTAAAATTTCCGGAATGTGGACATTAGTAACAAAACTTCAAATAACTTAAACGGTAGGCGTACCATAAACCTGCCAGTGCGTTCTTTTAAAAATAATACAGTAATTCAGCATTTCATAAACAACCAAATTTGGTATTGACATTTTACCATATTGAGCTAATTGGACTGAAAATAGAACACCGACATAATTAAGATTTAATTGCCACATGAAATAAGGAAAGACAATGACCATTGCATTTAGAAATAGACAGCCTAAAAGTGTCGGAAGAAAGGTTGAGATGGATTTGAAGTCAGCTGGCATCAGCTGTTATTTTAACTACTATTTTAACTATAATGAATATGGGCAAGGCAGTTTGGTGCAGTAGTTTAAATTGTGGTCCTTAACCTAGTGGTCATGCTGACCGTTTTCAGACAGCTGTGCTTAGATATCCCAGCTTGCATTTTTGGCTACAATTCCAACTTGAAGTATCATGATGAGATTTTTTCAGAGACCATGATAGCGTGCATTTATATTTAACATTATTATGTTAACATTATCATTTATCATCTTGATCATCATCATCATGTACATGTAACATCTCATGTTTCCACACCTTCATTATTGTATACTACTCACACTGTTAGACCCAATAAAAAAGTTATTAGTTTATCACCCTCGCATGCATGCCTTCTATGGTACTGAAAAAAAATATATATATATATTTTTTAAGAAATTTTTCTCAATCATGTTTTACTTTGAATATCAATGCACCAGCAAACAACCAAAGAGTGATATTTGGCTGTAGCAAAATAAAAAATACAAAAAAAAGCTTCCCTCCCTCATCACTTTTCCAGTCTAGATAGGGTGATAAACTCGTAATATTTTTTATAGGGCCTTATCTTGTGCATCATTGTCCCATCCACATTGATAATGTCATTTATTTTAAAGTGTTTGTTTTGTATTTTCAGTCGTCTGTGCATGAACTCGGAGGATTTAGAATTCGGCACCATGATGTTCAAAGTCAAAAACTGGGAAAAACGGGTGAGGAGATAATTATCACTCAAATTCCTTAATCCTATTAATACCATTTGACATATAAGGATCCTCTTTTATCTTTAAGTAACCAGATTGTCTATGAGGTCGTTAACCTCAAGCCTGCTTTCATTTACCTTTGATTGTTGCAATAAAGAAACACCAGAGATATCTGTTCTGTGATTGGCTGAATATAGTGCATAGCCTTTAAGCTTTAACCACACTGTCAAGTTTTTTTTGTGACAGATAACATCTCCATATATGGGTGTGATATCTCCATATATGGGTGTGATATCTTCATATATGAGTGTGATATCTCCATATATGGGTGTGATATGACATCATGTAAGGAAGTACAGATATATGTCCCTAGTAAACTTGTGTGAAAAAGAACTTTATTTACTAAACCTAAAGGTGTCTGTTAGTAATTGTAATGTACTGCATGATGAACAGTACTGTACATGAAACTGATATGCATTCACGAGAATTATTATTATTTGTTCAAAAATAACAATTTTGTTGTTTACTATATCACAGTACAGTGAGCTGGCAGATCCCTCATTCAAGTATTACATTGGTACATCATTCTTCATCTTCATCTGTATCGCGGCCACTCAGTTTTTGACGATGCGCAAGACGCCGCTTCTCTACATCTCCTTCACAATTTGCTGTCTTTTACTCTTGTGCATACTCCTTGTTGGAATGGCTGATCAACTTCTGGTATGTAACCATCTGACATTTCTTTAGTCAAATTAAACTAATCCATCAAAACCACTTACAACTGTAGTTGTCTTCAACTATGTTTTTTTCCCTTTTTTAGTGTCATAAGAAGTTCACTGCTGCCTGGATTGCGCAGATGGTTTCATCTAATAGGTCACTTCGCTGTGCTCTTGCCCTAATTACAATTACCATCACTCTATTGGTGTCTTTTGTTAATGTGGTAGGTTTTCTACTAATAATTGCAGATCCACAAAAAATGTATCACAATGTAACATGTCAAATGTCTGATTATCACACTGAGGGATATGCTGCCCTTTATGTTTCAGTAAGACTTACCATAGCAACAGGAAAAATCATCAAACAGAAGAACTATATTATCAAACTAACAGATAAACTTATCACATCATATAACAGATATACTGCCCTCTGTTGTCTAATGAGTTATGAATAAATTTTAAAAAAATACACTAAAGAGAAGGAAACTGTTTAAATAATTATCATACAAATATGTACACACTTTACCAAAGATCATATGATGTATGTCCAAAGAGAATGACTATATCTTCCATTGGTATGGAAACATTAATAATAAATTGCAAAAACTAACAGCTTATCAAATATCTACCAAAATAGCAATGTCAAGCGGCAACAGATTGCAGATTGATAGTCGACCAACGGAGTGTGTGTACAGCTTAATAATACATAGTATTTCAGATATGTAAAGGGGTTCTTAAGACTTATATTGAATTCAGGAGCAAGATAATGATGATGTTTAAATCAGCATAATAATAATAATAATATTAATAAAATTATGAAATGATTTCTTTAAACAGAGTGCAAATTAACAGTCAGCCGATATAGTGTGTTTTAGTATTATCTATTAGGGACACTTCTAAGAATTACTGTATTGAATTTGGGAGCAAGTTGATGATGATGATGCATTGTGTACATTTGCATTTACATTTTGTTTTTTTCATTTTTTTATGCTACATATTCTGAATAATCTTATCTACTGCATCTCACCAACAGATAGACTGTCCCTTAGAACCCAGTAAGGACATCTTGCCAACCAATAATCAACTCAACACATCAGCAGTAAATTCTTATAAATCTGAAGCTGGGAATAACATTGGTGAATCAAGCAATATTAGCGTTATATACACAACAGTTACTAGCATCAGCAAGGTTTCACAAGTTTGCCCGTTTCCAGCTGTAAGTGCATTTATTTTTCTATATTTTGTGGATATTCTCAAAGGAGAAACAGGGGAAATGTCATTGTCCCCTTCTCTTCCATTCCCTCCACCATCTCCATTGTCAATGTGCACCTCTCCCCTTCACATGTTCTCTTTGTATATGAAATCCAAAATAGATCATGACCTTGTTTGGGTTTTTTTTTTCTGATGAAATTCATTTTTGTGGTTGTATAGCAAGCATAGTTTTCCCTTGGCTCCACTACATCTAATGTACAAATGACAAATTACGACAGGTTGAGTTGTTTGTTCAGAGAACTTCAATTTTGATATTCCGGTTTTTGTCTTCTGAAATGTACTTTCAATACTGTACTACTGTAAGTGTATGGTTATCCAAAGTGGTTCACAAAATATAATTGAAATAACATATGAGTTTTGCATTGCCAAAATTAGCACCAGTGACAAAACATGAAAATTGACTTTTTAATATATTAATATTCTCAACATTATAAGCTTTAAAATGATAGGCATTTATTGGAATGGACTTATTATTGCCAAAGTAATGAGTAAAGTATTACAGCTTCTCTGTACAAAAATGCAATACTGTAAATTATTATGTTTATTATTATTTACATTTTGATTACTTTTTTACTTGTGATGTCTATGATTCTTGTTTGTTGTCTACTGTTATTCTTTTCAGACACTGCACCTTTAGCATCAATTTTGGTGGTGATGTTTGTGCTTTTACAAATCGTTATTATTACTATTATGCTAATAACTCAGTTTAATAATTAGCAAAAGTACACTGGTTTTGGGATGACATGTCTCATATTAAAAGTTAAGAAAAGGAAATAAGAAATTTGATTATGAGTGAATACTAACTAAGAAAAACAATCACACATTTAAGTTAGAACTAAACTACTAACAACAATAGTCATGATTGCTATTGAAGTAGATGAGATAGTTTAATGAAATTTGATGTTGTTATAAACTAACTGTTGATATTTGTAATATATTTTCTCTTTTCTAGTATATGCCTTTCTCAGCAATGCTTGCCATGTTAATGGTGATGATGTTTATGAGGATTGGCTTCCTCGTCAAGGCTGTTGTCATGGCAATTAGCTTTATTTTCTACTGTTTCATCATTCACTTAACACATCGTTCTGTTTTCGAAAATTATGATCAAGTAGCCGATAGGTAAACAATACATATATCTTTAATCATGTATATTTATGTTTCTTTCATGTGGAAAATTTAATCATCCTAAATTCACTAGCTTGCAACTGGCTGTGAAAAATAGGTTTTATGAAAACAATTTGAGACCACCTTTGGGACCTGAACATTTGGGGTGGTCTTGGTGTTGGTCCCCAGTTAAAGGGCTAGCTTTGTGTTAAAAGGTTGAAGATTGTTATCTCGGGATGTTTGATTAAACAGCATTCTTTGTCTTTCAGTGTAGATGAACATATTCCAATGGCGGTATCTACAACGATGCAGCTAGCTTTGATTTGTATAACATTGTTTCTTCTGGATAGACAGGTAAATTTTCATTCCTGTTGTAAAGCCTCTGGGTTAGTTGTTACCATTCGGTGTTACAAACACATTTAACTAAAGCTCTACTATGTCCATATAATCTTGTCTTCTGAACTTTCCATGGTGCCATAGATAAAGAATTAATATGATTGATTGATTGATTAGTATAAAAATATTTGTAATTTGAATATTGTAAAATATATTAGTAATATAAATATTATGTTTTTGTAGTGCCTTAGTTGATCACAATGTCATTTTTCAGAGCATGATTTTATTCAAAAAATAATGTTTTTTCTTTGCAGCTTTGTTATATGTCAAGATTAGGTTTCCTGTGGCAAATGAAATTTAGAGTTGAGAGAGAAGAAGTAGAAACTATGGAGTCATTGAACAAAGTGCTTCTTGAGAATATGTTGCCAGAGAATGTAGCAGGCCACTTTTTGAAACGAAAGATCAAAGCCGATGTAAGAACATTTTGTACATTATCAGTTTTTTTAATACTGCAGTTAAACTTGCCTAAGTCGACTTTACCTAACTCGGATAAAGTCAAACTTATTTTACATGCCAAATTGTTGTGTTTTCCATTAGATAACAATCTGTAAGTCAATTTTTATCCAAGTCAAACAATTTTTCAATGGCATTTTGGATTCGACTTAAGCAAGTTCAACTGCATAGAGTGGTGAAGAAGTTGATTGAGAGCAGCAAGTCTAAATACAATATTCCCAAATCTAAAACATCCAAATATTGATGTAATAATGTCGGTATGTATTAGTACCATATATTTGCTCATTATTAACACAAGGTCATGACCTCTATGCACATTATTAACCTGATTATTGAGTATTATATACTTTTTTTTTTATTTCTCTCTACAGGAACTTTACCATCAGTCATATAAACTCATTGCTGTAATGTTTGCCTCAATTCCAAATTATAAAGAATTCTACATGGAAACAGATATCAACAAAGAAGGATTAGAATGTTTAAGATTACTCAATGAAATAATTGCTGATTTTGATGAGGTGAGAGCTCGTGAGGGAGTAGGACATTGTTTCATACACACAATTTGATCATTATAATAGTTATGACAATTAATAACTAAAATTATTAGAAGATGGCATTGTTTACATTAGTGGAGCAGTGATGTTTAGGATTCAACTTCAAACAAGTTTCATCTTTTTTCTTAAGTGTAGTTTCTAGGTTGCTTGATGTTTATTATACAATATTTTTAAAATGATATTCCACTTTTTAATTGTCAAATGTACCGAGACTGCTAGGTATGTTTTATTTTTTTATACCTCAAAAAATGCATTTTATTTTCATCATAATATAATATGGTAAGATGTTTTTATTTTCTAGCTATTATCAAAGCCCAAGTATAGCTGTGTTGAAAAGATCAAAACAATAGGGAGTACATACATGGCAGCAGCAGGCCTGCACCAGGACAATGAGAACAATGATGCATCATTCAGCGATGCCTACAAGGTGAGTGATATATGCATTTGTCAAAAAAACTATTTTGGTCAATCAATCAATGTAACAGTTAAAACGTTTATACTTTCTTTTATTACTAACAGGACCAGGCATGCCAGCGCCAAGCCCTGTACTATGTTGGTGTCCTCACTGAATTTGCCATGTCAATGCAAACCAAACTAGAGCAACTAAACAAACACTCATTCAATGAATTCAAGCTTAGAATAGGTAAGAATGTGTTATGTCCTTGATTTGATAAACCAACCTATGCACTCATACAGATGCTTAGCAATCATCAGTGCTTTATTTTGTGTCTCTTCTCAACATCTTTCAGTACAACAGTAAGTTGGTTGGTTATAGTATATAAATATTTTGGAATTGATCAAAAACAGAAATTAGATAACACTTTTTAATGACTAACTGCAGAGCATACTAAATCCGTTGTTCACCGTTAAGGCCAACTCAGACAGCGTCGGCCGATGCAGCCCCACCCGATTTATCGTCGGGGACAGTCTTAAGC
>NW_022756123.1:526954-529117 GCF_011630105.1 Anneissia japonica
AAGTATAGCTGTGTTGAAAAGATCAAAACAATAGGAAGTACATACATGGCAGCAGCAGGCCTGCACCAGGACAACGAGAACAATGATGCATCATTCAGCGATGCCTACAAGGTGAGTGATATATGCATTTGTCAACCAATCAATGAACCAATCAATCAATTCATTTATTCTGGAAAAGTAGAGAAGCACAACATAGAGAAAACATGAACTGAGGAAATGACCACATGCCCGGGGGAATCAAGTAGCAAAAGAAAATCAATTTTATGGGAAATCCTAACAAACATGTGTCAACAAAAAAGCAACCAATTACATAGTAATATTTATAACAATAATAATAATGATAACAAGAGCACTCAGTAGAGAGCATATCTCTGCCCACCGCAAAACCCTTTCTATAAAATATACCTCCCAAAATATGTTCCTAGTTTACTTCAACCACCACCACTAACACCCCACCTCACTTCGCCCCAGTCCTCTTTAAAAATGCACAATAACTCGCCAATCTCTTTCTATAAAATAATTCCTTACAAATACGTTCCTACTTTCCAACCACAAACCATAATCTACTTTAAAAAAATTACACTAACACAAAAGTTTCATTTATATGACTTGATTAGTTTTTGAGATATCTGATCTGCAACGTTTTGCTTTGTTGTACACCTGCCAATTCCTAACATGTTCTGACTTAACATACTGGTACGTTTTACACCTAAATGGCTGACAAACAAATGCATGCAATGTATGTATGGGGATTTGGTTTTTTAGCGTCACATGTTAAGATGTAAAGATGCATTAAAAATATTCCCAATAAGTTAAAAAAAAAGTGAAATTAGTACATATAAAATGCTGTACACATTTACTTTAATTGCACTAATTTAAATATTCATCATATAGCTGTTGTTTCAGCCTACAGGTAATACGGTAAACTTTTCTTTAAATGGTCCTCATATCCACACCCTACGTCGGATTGTGACCAAAATTGAAACACTTCTTTATTAAACATTACAAACTATTCTGGAAAGCATCATTTCCAACCATTGAACCAATCAAAAGATATTTAGGTCTGGGTCCTAATGGCCCTCACATGCAGCCCTGTATTTGGATCGTCACCAACACTTCACAATTTCTTCCTTGTAACTTGGTTAAACATTTCACGAAAGTTTCAAACATATTATTGATTATTTTTTGAAATATCTGGTCTGGGACGTTTTCCTTTAGGTGGTCCTCATATGCACACCCTATGCCGGTTGGTCACCAAAAATTAATCACCTCATCCTTGGGTTATACCTGACAATCCCTGTAACTGGCATTTAAACCAGTGTAGCGGTTTTTGTACAGAAGAAACACGCAGGACCTTAAAAATTCAAATGACCCTCAAGCAAAGCATTAAACACACACAAACACAAACATCATGAAATAACTTATGTGTTATTTTCCCCTAAATGATATGTTATTCTCCCCTTAACATTGTTTTTTTAATTGTTCTCTAATTTCTCCTTCTAAAGTTCCCCTTAAGGTAGGTTTTAGTAACATAATAATAATAATAATTAATTTACTAACAATAATAACCATAATAATATTGAAATCACAGTATGATCAAATTGGTTCAGGTTGTAAAGATGATTCTTAAGTTTAGTTGAGAATTGATTTAAGCTGAAAACACCCTCATTTTGTACATCAACGGGTAAGTTATCCCACACCCGAGGAAAGCGAATAAAAGTAGAGTAAAAAAAACTATTTTGGTCAATCAATCAATGTAACAGTTAAAACGTTTATGCTTTCTTTTATTACTAACAGGACCAGGCATGCCAGCGCCAAGCCCTGTACTATGTTGGTGTCCTCACTGAATTTGCCATGTCAATGCAAACCAAACTAGAGCAACTAAACAAACACTCATTTAATGAATTCAAGCTTAGAATAGGTAAGAATGTGTTATGTCCTTGATTTGATTTACCAACCTATGCACTCATACAGATGCTTAGCAATCATCAGTGCTTTATTTTGTGTCTCTTCTCAACATCTTTCAGTACAACAGTAAGTTGGTTGGTTATAGTATATAAATATTTTGGAATTGATCAAAAACAGAAATTAGATAACACTTTAATGACTAACTGCAGAACATACTAAATCCATTGTTCACCGTTAGTCGCTCAAGAATGTTGT
>NW_022756123.1:529412-545393 GCF_011630105.1 Anneissia japonica
GATTGTCTCCAAAATCACCACCAGAAGGACCCACTACAAACAGACTTATTGGGTTATTATGTAAACATTAAAGAATTCAGTAGACACTTTGGAAAAGAGTAAGGATTGTGTCCAAAATCACCACCAGAAAGACCCACTTATTGGGTTATCTTTTGTGTGTTTCACATTAAAAATACTTCTATCCTATTGTATTCTATCCTATGTTGGGGAATGGCCTTCATCATTGTCCTCTGGGTGTATTGTAAAGAAAATTGTTAGCTGAAAATCATTTGAGTTTAACACAAATTAGCTAGAACAGTTTACTAATTAAAGTATTAAGGAAGATTTTTCCATTTTATGAGAATGATTTCCTATCTTTAAATTAATTAAACATACTTAATATAAGTTGTATTCATTAATTAGAATTAGAAATGATTGCTGTAAGATGTACTTAAACATTACCTAATATAAAAGTGACCCCACCCTTTTCTACCTTGAACAAGATATTCCTATTCTTTTATATTTTATTTATTAATTTATTCAAAAATGAACATTCCATGTTTCTGATTGCATGAAGGATTGTAAATATAATTATCCTCTACTATTCATTAACATAGAGGGTGTTCCTGGAATATATATTAGAAATTATCACTTTTTTTAATTAATAATACGATTAAAGGTGTCATAGAACTGCTATTATATATTATACAATCAGGATTATTATTATTATCAGCATCTTGTATTTAAGCATTAACAAATTAATTATAGTGCATAGAGGCCTTTGAATTATGCACTCACAATATGAGAACATTATTTTTTTTATAGATCCCTTGAGTCAGCTAATGCTTATGGGTTAGTTGGAATGTTACCATTTTTAAACAGGGTAACATACACTGAATACCTTGTGGTCTTGGGTTAATCTTCAGTGCTATTGACTTTTCTTGATTATTTTAATTGGAACTGCTAAATTAAATTGGTGCTTATATAATGCTGATACTTTCAAATACATTGATAAATATTAAAACCATAGATATAAATACATTTGCATTTATTGTGTCTTTTATAAAACTGACATTGTCTTATAAAGATGAGATAAGATTTATTTCATAGTCATACATTATACAAAATACGTATATGAAATTTGCCTTCTCAAGTTTTAAAACAATGATGAAACACATATAAAATAGTTCAAACAAAAAAAAACAAAACAAATGCTTAAGGGCATAATGGGCATGAAGTACTAGAATGATGAATAGATACACATTAGACAAATACACTTCTTACCCCAACACTAGTTTGAGTAATGTGTTTTGAATATATATTAATAATTATTATAATAAATTTTTACATCATAATAAAGCAATTAATTGGTAGATTGTTTACTATTAAGTAGATAAAAAAATTAAGAGCAGGCCTGTATTGACGGCAAAAGGAAAAAAGGAATATTGTTTGAATTGCTGAAAGTAGGTTAGGTGTTGCTACCTATTCAAATAAAATAATATTTATTGAATACTGACGAAGGACATACGATTCAGCCAATGAAGAACAATGTCTCGTAACAACGTTTGTTTTCTGATGGTTGAAAATGCCCACACATCAAGATCTTTAGAAGAAATTCATAAATGCGTTAACAAAAATACCTCCCACCAACATAGTTCTGGACCTCATATTAGAAACAAAAGTCATGTGAGGTGTTTCATACCATCCAATGATCTCTACAAAAACTTTGGATCAATTTCAAACATCAATACACTCATAAAAAAAGTTTCCCACTTTAGCGCAATTCAACATGTACGTGTTTTAGAGACAATAGCTTTTTTACGTCTCAATTACAATGGACCACCGCTGACTATTAATCGGTCCGACGCCCTTGAGGGCGATGACTCGATGTTGTATATATTTAGCATTATATCATTGCAGAATAGTATTCCACTTGACTACTCAGCATGAAATTAGACAATATAAATATTAGTACTACTGAATAACGCCATGTTCAATGTCAGCGTATTGAATGACACTGGAATTCATCGTAGCCATTCTAAGTGAGCAATTGCTGTCGATACAATTCAATAACAGCTTTGATTAGTATTATCGACTGTAAATGATATGCCCTATCAATCGTGGCAGAACACTATAGAAAGACATTGTCAGTTTCCATCTGATTAAGTTATCTTTAAGACGTTGTGAGCACTTTTGAACAATTATGTAGAATCTTCTGCCTCGTTTAGTGGAGACCCTTAATCAAAGTTACCCCCTGCTGTAAGATGAATTCTACATTCTGAAAATGCCACTTGCTCTCATTTGCTATGAAGCTCTTGACATCTTCACATCATCATCAAATTCCCGAGCACTCTTTCAGTACAAGTAAAGGTAAGATATTTTTATAAGGTGTACAATAACCAACTCATCCTCTTTTTAGATCTTGCATTTCTTCCTTTTTTTTAATAATTCTCATTTTAAAGGAAAAATTTAAAAAATATAAGTAAATCAACTTCATTTTTCATAATCTTTACATTTTTTCTACTGTACTGTACATAGATACTCACAAAAAGGAAATAAATTAAAGTGTAACAATAACACCTGTATTTATGCAAATTTTAAGTAAACTTGCCTTATTACTAAGATCAAAATCAAACAATTAACTTACAAATTGTAGCTGCATCAAAAGCAAAAAACACATTTAATTAGTTCATGCACATTTTTTTTCTCAACCTGCTTAAATGAATAATAATATGAATAATTGAAGAATAATATTGTATTAAATTTGAGATTGTGTTCTACCTGTAGTTAAAAATGTGTTGCCTAATTTATTAAATTTTTGTTTTGTTTCTTTGATTCTATCGTTTAAACCTTTTATCTCAACTCTACTATTGTATACAGTACACTGTGTATTGTATACAGTATACAGTATTGTATTTATTAAAGATTCTTATGATCAGCTCTTCAGAGTTGGAAGGCTCGTCCTCACATATTTTCAAATGAGAAAAATGTACAACTTAAGTTTCCTAAAGACATCATTTTGATAAAAGTAAAATCTCATAATTTTAATACAAATTCACATTGCCTCTGTAAGCTATATTTATAGCACATTTTTACAAACACAAGGCTAAGTTTGAATTAGGAATTTAAATAATTGTAACAATTGTGTTTAACAAAGTTATGTATAATAGCTGTATTCATTGTGAATTTTTATGATCAGGTCACATCCTCACAAATAATTTCAATTGAAAAAATATACAATTTAGTTTTACTAAAGACATTATTTTGAAAGAATTAAAAACTTCCAATTTCATTACAAATTCACATTACCTCTGTAAGCTATATTTATAGCACATTTTTCAACAGAAGAGCAAAAAAATAATTGTAACAATTCTGTTTAACATAGACGTACATCATTTTTTTCTTTGTATTTTCCTTTTAATTTCTGTTCATCTGACTTTTATTTCTGATTTGGATTGCTGTTATACATATTTTTTCTGTTTATTCATGTGATGCACTTATAAAACTGCTGCGTCACTGAAAGTGCTATCACTTTAAAGAAAGAATAAATAAATAAAATAAGCTATATAATCTACTTTGAATTAAGTAAAAATCTTCATTCAATTTTCAAATATGAATATTTTAAAAAATAAGAAGAAACTTAAAATTGTGATAATATAAGTATCAAGTAAAAATGAAAAAAGTATATAAAAAAAATTAAATATTATTTTAAATATTTAAAATTATATTATTCAAGATTCTTTCATAGTGTAGCTTTTCTTAACTATAATAATAATGACAATTATAATAATTATAATAATAATGACAAATTTCGATCTTTGTGCAATCCTTTTCTCTTTTTTTTGATCTGCTTGTTATGATGTTTTTTGATCTTTTTTATATTAGTATTCATAACTAAATAAATTAATAGTAATAATAACAATAATTTTAATAATGACGAATTGGATAGAATATCGATCCTTATGCAATATTTTTCTCTTTTTCGATGTACTTGTTTTTTTATCTTTGCTGTTTGATTTTTTTAATGGTTTTAATTGTTAACATAATTCGCAATTCAGCCTTTTGGCTGCTATGTTTTATGTCTTAATTTGAATTTTGAATTTTGAATAAATATACCATTTTGAATAAAAAAAAAGAAACAAAACAAAATTACAATGGTCAAATTCCTTTTAAACAAAATCTAGAAAAACTAAAGTCATAAACATCAAATTGTGGCAAGTGTATTAATTTAAAACAAACTCATAAAAAAACTGTAATGATCAACCAAATAAATTGGAACATTTACTGTTTTAAAATAATTATGTTTAAGTAATGAAAGTACAGTACTAAACATTTTTTTACTACAATTAATGACTTAATTCTCAAACGTGAGAAGCAAAAGTATTGCCTATAGTTACCAAATAGTTAAAAGGAATTTTATACATAGTAACTACTTATTATTAAATTTGAAAAATATGACAACGTAGAATGACTAGGAATCAGTGTTGTGATAACTGTTGCCATGGCTCCACTATCACTCGTAAAATACCAACAGAGTGTGGAGCAAAATGTGTGTGTGAGAAAACTTTGTGATAAGTATTTGAGGAATGCGAGCAATGAGATTCCCCTTTGTTCAGAGTGCTCAGCAAGGGGTTGGCAGACTGGGATTTGAAGGTCTTAAGCCCCACGTACTTTTACCTAATCACGCAGCAAATATCAGTCATTAAGTTG
Organism: Anneissia japonica; assembly: GCF_011630105.1. Taxonomy (NCBI): domain Eukaryota; kingdom Metazoa; phylum Echinodermata; class Crinoidea; order Comatulida; family Comatulidae; genus Anneissia; species Anneissia japonica. Next base: position 534,102 of record NW_022756123.1, read on the forward strand.
ATTATTGATTGTAACGAACGTGCGATATCTACACAGACCTTCGCTTCTGGTGCATTGATCTAATATCAATTTGGAATCAATACTGCAAAGTTGTTTCAGTATCTGAATCAAATATGCATCTTTTGTTTGTCTTCTCTGATGCTGTTAATGTTTATTGATGACTATTAGTTCTTTAAGAACTGCGGTGGCGATACATTGGTTAAGTAAATAGAAAACCTCAAGGTTCGCAGGGCCTACACTGCATCCTTCAACAAATGAAAATTATGCTATAACCTTCAATGAAGATATTTTATGATTAATAAGAGATCATTACATAAAGGTATTCAAATAAGATCAATAACTGTAGCGGTGTCATTTATTTTTTCTTGCATTAAGCATAATGGTTTTTCACATTTGGTAACTGATCATTTGTTTCAATTGATTTTTTTTTCAGAGTCGCAACAGAATACCACCATAATGCATTCTACAATCCTGTTGATCCTAGTTGCCATAGTAACTTCATCACTAGCCGAGCAGGCAGAAGATGACAAGCACGCAATACGACACCTACATCATAAAATATGCAAACAGTTTTGGAAGAAATTTTTACAGAACTTTGATGGAGATTCAGAGGACCTGTTTCTTGATTGGTATACTACTTCGAAAAAAGAAACAAGCACGTTCCCAACAATAGCATTCAACGAACACCGGGAATTGAAATACCCGAAGATAACACGAGATGCAGATGGGGCACCTGTCATCGACCATGCTCATGAGAGGGGGGAGCAGACAGGTTCCCTGCTCCCAAAGCAATCATCAATGTTACTGCAAAAATTACTGGATGGCGTCAGACAAGACAAAATAAATCCAACAGAAAATGTTCAAGCTGTAACTGACGAGCATACCCAAGAAAACAAAGACAACAGAGTGGAGGAGGTATTGAAAAAGCGCCATCATGGAAAGACTCATCATCACCAATTGCATTCCAGACATGAATCTCAAACTGAGACGCAAACAGCCTCATAGAACTATATTTAGACAATCTTTATGACTTGATTTTCATCTTCAATGAACTCTGAACTGAGATGAATTTTTAATCAAACAGTAAATAAACCTCATTTATATTATATAATTATTGTAAATACTGTATATAAGAATTATTAATACATGAGAATAAATTTTGATATTTAAAGATGAAACTGTTGTATGGTATGAATGCTGATCAGCTTTTTGCTTTTCATATTGTGAATTATTTTGTTACAGCACATATACAATATTCAATGTTTTATGCTGTAAACACTCCACAACCATTACAGTACAAAGAGACATTGTTTAATTTTGTATGCGCTGTAGTTTTCCCTATTCCATTAGAAGTATCATTATCTTAAATACAAGTCTCACGCCCTTTGTATTTTATTTTTATTTACTTTATTTTCTTCAATGTATTTGTTGTTTTTTTTTAGCAGATATCTTATAATGTGCACATTTTGCTGAATTATGTGCACGTTATGAAACAGAATACCAACTGTAAATAAGTCTAAACTCCACAATTATGTTATCACATTACATACATTTATTCACATCATCACTGGTAACAAAACTTAAATCCAGGCATACAGAAGAGGCAGGATGCTATTATATAAAATAAAATTCTAGAAATCTACATCTAGAAAATCATGTATAAAATCTTACTCATGTTTAGTAGTCTGGTGCATGTTGCATCATTGGTGTCAGAAGCCGACGGAAGAAGACTTCTACTGACAGTTGCAGGAAACACACACAGTGTAAAACATCTTTGATACGGATGGCTTAACACTGATGTCTCAACATTCATGCAGTAGTTAATTCTTGCAAATTCTTTTTTAACAGACTCATAAATCTATTGTTGGTTTTGTCTTAAATCTCCTTGCTGATCTTTGACTTGATTTCTGCTTAAACTGGTTGCCAAAAATGTCCACCACATGACCACAGAATTCATATGTAAAGACAGAGTTACCTTTTGGAATTGCTGCCAAAACAAACAATAACAATGGATTCAAGTTACATAAAGTGTCAAGTAATAAACTTTATAGGGTTTTGAATATTACAAAGACAAAACTTATTTAATATCCAAAAATTGAAAACCTTTAAAATAACATATGTTGTGAAATATTAATAAAATGACATCAATGACTATTAAATAACAATAAGTAATTATTAACATTAACAGTATAATAATAACAATATGAATAACCATTAGTAAGACCAATCAGTTTAAGTCATCTTACATTTAAGTTTATCTTCTTTGGTGACAATCTTAAAAAGGTGTCTTGTTTCTTGAAGTAGAATACCTGACAAACCTATATATGACGGGCACTTTGACTTTGTTACTGTTGAAAAAACAACAAAAAAGTGTGTTAGTTGAAGACATCTTGCACTACCAGTTGATGGTTAGTGAATGAAAAGCTTAACTCCCAACCTTTATGCCTTGAGTTCAAATCATACAGAACACTACAACTATTTAAGTCTCATGATAATAACTAAATATTATTCAGACTAACTTTGAGTTCCATTAGATTAATTTTAACCAAGACGATCAGTAATTCTACCTTGGTCAAATCATATCAATCTTTGCAATTGGTTTAAAGTGCAAGTATATGATCAGTCTGATACATTTTGCACAGGACGTTTTCATTATATCAAACTGAACAGGTAAATGCTAATTTTGATAAAATAAAATCCAATGTAAACACACCTTAAATGACAATGATCCACTTACCTGTCAAGATACATCCATGAAGATCTGCTTTTAGGAGTTTTGCTTCAAATTGTTTCATATCTCTTGGAAGAAAAGAATGAATATAAAAGTCATTATTTTATTAATATAATTATAGTTATATGATGAAACTACACTATATATAAATATAAGAGAGCAAAATGATTTACTTATAAAGGACTAAAGAATGATAATACATTAACAGAAAAATCTAAAACAATATTATTGAAGAGTACACCACGGTACTGCAGTGTATAAATATCCTTAAAAAGTGTTTTTCATTAATTTTGCTCCTAAAAATTATCCAAAATATTAATATACAATTTCATAATTTTTAATTCTAATAGATGAGAAAGTTGTATTTCTAGAAAATATCAAAACAAATCTAATTATCTATTTCTTAACCGTTTATCAATACCATACACACAAAATCATCATATGAAGCGTACAGATGACGCATATCCTACGACAATGATGTCACCACTATAGTAAAATTAAGACAAACAACTTTGATTCATTAGGCATATCGGTCGGCCCAGTACCCAACAAAAAGAATGTTTACAAGAATATCGCTTACAATATATTGATTTCCTCTTGACAAAATAATTATCAATATTATCATTTGTCGGAAAGCAAACCGCGAATTCGTAAACATCTGAGAAAGTCAGAACATCTGCAAATGACTCATTTAACTTATGAACAAACAAGTTGTTTACATTAATTACTTGGGACTGGTATTGATTAGTTATTAATAACTTACTTAATTAGTACTCACTGTTTTACAAGGTGTGTCTGCATATATTCTTTGATATAATCAAGCCACAGCTGATGGAGAGGAATATACATATCATACCTGAAATATGATTACAATTTTGATATTATAACACAGTAATAATAATAATACAATAATAATTAATAATAATAATAATAATAATTAGAACCTTTAGAACAATAATAATTAATAATAATAATAATAATAATAATAATAATAATAATAATAGTTATTGAATATTTATATAGTGCTAATTCCAAATTATATGATCAAAGGCGCTGAGCCCTGGGCATTGGATAACATACAATAGTAAACAGCACACAAAGTGCAACCTTCTCTACTACAGTACCTGGAGTAGAGAAGGAGTATACCTAGTCGTTCCCTACTTGCTTGGCGCACGAAATTAGTACATTCAATGCTACAACATCCTACCAGGTACCCATTTATACTCTTGGGTAGAGAGACAAACGCAGATAAAGTGCCTTGCCCAAGGACACAAGCGACTTGCACAGCGAGAGTTTTGAACCCTGACCTCGAGGTTGGGAGTCCAAACCACAACCGATGCGCCAACTGCTTCTACTTATGCTCACAATTGGAAGGAAAGCATTTTCAATTCTCAATAGAATTGTTTTGTTTGTTTGATATTTATTACTCCTTTTACTCTCGTAAAACTACAAGACAAAATTCCAATTCAGATGCATTTGACCTGCCAGGGTTTTGGGAAAAAATGCTGGATGTCCAGACTACTTCAGACACACCATGACTGTGGCTGAGGTGGGAAAAATTATAACAACATGGCTACTCTATAGGTGGCCATAAATGCAAATTTAGACACTGAAAATAAGGGGAAATGAATGAAATAAACAAAATTACCATCTTAAGCAATTCATTTCTTCGTTTAGTACATTATGTTTTTTGGCGTGCATTTTTACGCTAAATTCAGGACACTTGGCAGGTCCAATACTAAAAAGTGAGAGCAAGTGGAAAACCTATCCTATAACCTCAGAAGCTTGGTTGCATAGGAGTCCTCAATGTTTAGACATTACAAAGTAAGCAAATATTTGTTGGCTATGTCTTGGAACAGCAATAAGAGGTATTTACCTTTGCTGTTCTTTTGGAATATCAAACAACTTTAGTGCTTTTCTCTGTTTAGATGACAATCTCTTCTGCCTGCCCTTAGAGGACTTTCCCTTCCTTTTGCTAGTTCTTGTGACATCCACAGCTACTCTTGTGGTCGTCAGAACTTCTTCTAGAATTGGATGGCACTTCTGTGGAACATATTGCGTCATAAAACTGCGCACAAATTTTTTTGGTTTCTCTGCTTCCTGAAAAAAAAATGCACCATAAAATCTAGAAAAACAGGCTATATTATATTATCGGTAAAGTAAAATCTTTTTTTTTTTTTTAATAGAGTGATGATAAAGAATTTTTGATAAATAATACTAATAAAAGTGTTTGTTATTCCCCCGTGGCTAAATATTTTCTGTGTAGGATGAGCTAAAATGTTTACTGTTGGCGTTACCTGTATATCCACGTCATGATCCAGTCGAATATTCTGTGATAAGCCTCTATAGAAATCGGATGCTGTAACGTTGCCACTCATCTTTTTCTCCAGACTTTTACATCTGACATAACTCTACTGTGTTAGTCACAAACTTGCCCCGCTCTGCAATAATCACTCTCTGACTCTGTAAGACAGTTGCAATGAGTATATTTTTTTTATTATGCTCTTTTCTATGAGAGGAATACATCCACAGTGACAGCAACAGCATGGAGATGGCATGGGGCTTAACCATTTGAAGGACTGGCCAAGCACTCCTTCACCACGACTTGCCAAAACTAAAAAGAGAAAAACTAGGCCTAGGCCTATGCCTATAATATTTTTCCTAGATTAGGCCCAATACCTTTTTTTTTTTATTACTTGGAGGCCTGGGCTTTCTTTGCTTGGTTTACTTTTTATGGAACCAGGTCTGGTGGTCACCTGACCACCTAGGCCTAGGGTCCAGGCCTACCTAGGCCCTAGCTAGCCTAGCCACCACCAGCCTGGCTTGGCTTGCCGCTGAAACAAATTAGAATTTGGGTATATCCTAGCCGATGTCAACAATACAGTAGATAGATACAGTAAGCTTGAATCAACGGCTCATATTAAATGAAATGAACCTAAATGGAAGTTACATTATCATTATTGTCAAGACTAGTATTTTGTTATTTTACTGTACAAACCAGACAGGTATATAAAGTATACCAAACTGGACGGTCACTCATGTTTCACTTTATAAACCTTCTGACGCCTGGATTTGGAGTCTAGTATATTATTTCCATAGAGATATAATAAGAATAATAGCTCTATGATTATTTCCTATTATCTTGAGGAGCCTTTGTTCTTCTCACTCTCTCAGCGTTCATCACGGTGTCGACAGTTTATTATTATCATGCTAATAATAATAATAATAATAATAATAATAATAATAATAATAATAATAATAATAATAATATTTTTAATTAGTAACTTTAGTTCCTGGAACAAAATTAATGATGTTGACGGTAATGGCCGATATGATCATGTTAATAATCATAAGAACAATTATAACATAATAATAATAATGTAATAATGAAATATAAATAAAAACAAAATTACTAAACAATAATGATAGCAGGGAGATGTAAACATTTTTTTTAATTTTTTATTTCCGTGATGATAGTAGTAGAAATAGTAGTAATAATAATAATAAATAAATAAATAAATAAATAAATAAATAAATAAATAAATAAATAAATAAATAAATAAATAAATAAATAAATAAATAAATAAATAAATAAATAAATAAATAATAATAATAACAATAATAATATTAATATAATTTATAATAGCAATAATAGAGAAGGTTTTTGTTAGAGCTTACAGTTGTATTTCCAAATACCAGTAAAATAATGTATTTAACTACTTTTTGTACTACTCTATTTATTATAAAATCGCCAAAAAAAAATATATATATATATTAAAATAATTAAGGTATAAACTACTTTATCATTGTGTTTGATTATATCAAGTTTGGCTATAATCAAGCATGTTAAAAGAATGAACAACAATCACAAAATAAATTGAAAACAATGGTGGTATAAAGCAGTTTATATCCATTTTGGCTAGAGTTAAGCATGTTAAAGAAAGTATAACAAAGTAATAATATTAATAATAATAATAATAATAATAATAATAATAATAATAATAATAATAATAATAATAATAATAATAATAATAAAAATAATAATAATAATAAAATTAAAATCAATTGTGGTATAAATCAGTTTAGCACTGGGTTTGACTATATCCAATTTGGCTAGAGTTAAGCATGTTAAAAAATGAGCAACAAAATCACAAAAAAACCCCATAAAAACAATTGTGGTAAAAACCAGTTTAGCACTGTGTTTGACTATATCCATTTTGGCTACAGTCAAGCATGTTAAAGAATGAGTAACAAAATCCCCCTCCCCTCTCCCCAAAAAAAAATAATAATTGTGGTAGAAAGCAGTTTAGCACTGTGTTTGACTATATCCTTTTTGGCTAGAGTCAACCATGTTAAAGAATGAGTAACAAAATCCCCCTCCCCTCTCTCAAATAAAAAAAAATGTAGTAAAAAGCAGTTTAGCACTGTGTTTGACTATTCTTGGTTAGAGTCAAGCATGTTAAAGAATGAGTACCAAAATCCACACATCCCCCCACCCAAAAAAAAAAAGAAAAAAGCAATTGTGGTAAAAAGCAGTTTAGCACTGTGCTTGACTATATCCACTTTGACTAGACTCAAGCATGTAAACGAATGAGTAACAAAATCTCCCTCCCCTCTCCCAAAATAAAAAAAATAAATAATTGTGGTAGAAAGCGGCTTAGCAATGTGTTTGACTATATCCATTTTGGCTAGAGTCAAGCATGTTAAAGAATGAGTAACAAAATCCCCCCTCCCCTCTCCCCCCAAAAAAATGATTGTGGTAGAAAGCAGTTTAGCACTGTGTTTGACTATATCCATTTTGGCTAGAGTCAACCATGTTAAAGAATGAGTAACAAAATCTCCCTCCCCTCTCCCAAAAAAAAAAAATGTGGTAGAAAGCAGTTTAGAACTGTGTTTGACTATATCCATTTTGGCTAGAGTCAACCATGTTAAAGAATGAGTAAGAAAAATTCCCTCCCCTCTCCCAAATTAAAAAAAAATGGTGGTTAAATGCAGTTTAGCACTGTGTTTGACTATATCCATTTTGGCTAGAGTCAAGCATGTTAAAGAATGAGTAACAAAACCCCCCTCCCTTCTCCCAACAAAAAAAATAATTGTGGTAGAAAGCAGTTTAGCACTGTGTTTGACTATATCCATTTTGGCTAGAGTCAACCATGTTAAAGAATGAGTAACAAAATCCAAAAACCCTCTCCCAAAGAAAAAAAAATTGTGGTAGAAAGCAGTTTAGCACCGTGTTTGACTATATCCATTTTGGCTAGAGTCAACCATGTTAAAGAATGAGTAACAAAATCCCCCTCCCCTCTCCCAAAAAAAAAAAAATAAAAAAAAATTGTGGTAGAAAGCAGTTTAGAACTGTGTTTGACTATATCCATTTGGGCTAGAGTCAACCATGTTAAAGAATGAGTAAGAAAATCTCCCTCCCCTCTCCCAAATTAAAAAAAATGGTGGTAAAATGCAGTTTAGCACTGTGTTTGACTATATCCATTTTGGCTAGAGTCAACCATGTTAAAGAATGGGTAACAAAATCCCCCTCCCCCTCCCAAAAAAAAATAATAATAATTGTGGTAGAAAGCAGTTTAGCACTGTGTTTGACTATATCCATTTTGGCTAGAGTCAAGCATGTTAAAGAATGAGTAACAAAATCCCCCTCCCCTCTCCCAAAAAAAAATTGTGGTAGAAAGCAGTTTAGCACTGTGTTTGACTATATCCATTTTGGCTAGAGTCAAGTATCTGTGCTCTCCGCCGGAGAAACTCCGATTTCTGAGAGCTGAATTAAAGTTTAGACCTCCCTAATTTTTGAGTTTTCGTGTACAGTACGCAAAACCTATGAAATCGGATGGTTTATTAACAGTTTGTCTCTCTATATATAGAAAAAGCCTGTTTAATAATTAAATAGTACGCACAAACTCCGAAATCGGAGGTTTGAAGTTTAAAAACTGCGATTTTGGAGTTTTCGCGTAGGCCTATGTATGCAAAACCTCCGAGGTCGAAAAAAAAATCGAGTTTTCGCTCATATTACGCAAAGCCTCCGAAATCAGAGCGTTGAATAACAGTTTTAAACTTCGATTTTGGAGCTTTTGCGTAGGCCTACGCAAAACCTTCGAAATAACCTTCGAGTTGGTTGACTAAAAGTATTCCTCTATACAAAGAAAGCTTGTTTAATTATTAAAAATGGTACAAAGAAACTTCGAAATCGGAGGTTTGATTGAACGTTTGAAAACTCTGATTTTGAAGTTTTCGCGTATGCCTATAAATAGTATAGGCATACACAAAACCTCAAAATTCGGAGGTTTTTGGCGGCGGGCGCAGATATATTCGGATTTCGGAGTAACTAACTCCTCCTCTATCAAGCATTAAAAAATGAGTAACAAAATCACAAAAAAGCAATAAAAACAATAGTATGGAGCAGTTTAGCACTGTGTTAGACCATATCCATACTGGCTATTGTCGAGCATGTAAAGAATGAGTAACAAAATCACAAAAAAAAAGCAAGTGTTGTATAAAACAGTTTAACAGTGAGGTTGACTATATCCATGTTCACCTAGGTTGTCTTTATATCACATTTATGTTTAAAAAATGTATTTTGACAATGTTGAGTTTTAGTAGATTATATTCAAAGATTGTTTAAAACTTTTTTCGTTAGCGGCAAAGGGATAATGCAGAAATTTAGCATAGGCCTATAGTTTTATTTGCCGTATATTGAATCTATAAGTTTCAGTGATAAAAAATATTCTATAAATACTGCTACCCCCCCCCCCCCCCCCACAACAGTCTTTGTGAGTTTTATGATTGAACACAAAATAATAATTAGGAAGTTGGACGAGAGAAAGGGGTGGTTTGTCATAATTTGAGGCACGTTTTCCACTCCAATATAATATGAAAATGTAAATTAAGTGGTGTTACAAGCTTCTTCATATGATCGAGATTTCTTAAATGCATCCGATGTCGAAATGGATAGTGGAAAGCCAGTCAGTCAAATTATGAATAGGGAGCTCATTTGGATCTAATATTGGAAAATGCTTTTGGTATTGGAAGAAAATTTGGAATTAGGGTCGATTAGAAGTAATTCATTGAGAGTATTCAGAAAGGGAGAGAAATATAAGTTGGATAATTGGTAAAAATTTGAAGTGCTGTTTCATGAACTACAATCCAAATTGAACATAAAAATAAAAGTTTTCCATTTGCCTTTCATGCATATATCTGTCTCTTATACACATCTAGATGTGTATAAGAGACAGAGAGTACGACGAATACGTAGATCCACAGGATGTAGTTGAATCATTGTAGATTTTCCTTCTGTTCGGTTGAAAACCTATGGTGATAAATCCTTCTCTGTTGCTGCATCAAAGTTGTGGAATAAATTCTCTAAATTTGTAAGGTCTTTTCTACCTCTTGTCTTTCTAAATCCTCTGGTTAAAATCACTTTTTTTCTTACAATTCTAATCTGTTTTGTTCTTGTTTTTAGTTTGTTTGCTTTCGTTAATTCTTGTCTTTGACACTGGATATAAAGGCCTATAGAGATATTGTGTAGTATGCACTATATAAATGCAGGACCATGACAAAGGTGCGCGAATATAATGTGTGCGCGCGTCACACAGAGGTTACAGAGCGTTAAAAATATGTGTTTTCTTTTTACCAACGTATCCCTGCTGGTACGACACGTCTCTCAACGTTTGTTATTTCGTTATACCTCGTTTTTCATTCAATTGCTATACCTTTAAACTTTTAAATAATCATCCAATTGAATCTTATCTTATATCTTAATCCTTTTATACGTGCACTCAATAGAGGTACTTGTTTGTCCAACTGTCACTTTTCTGTATCGACATTCTTTTTTTGTGTTTAATTGTTATAATAGAGGTTTTCATAACAGCAAGGGAAAGGCGCGATACAATTATAGCAATTACTGTATTACTGTACTGTATTAATTTACCATGCTTGACTCTAGCCAAAATGGGTATAGTGAAACACAGTGCTAAATTTTAAAGTTTATACTTTAAAACTGCTTTTAATATATTTTTTGTCGTTTTGTTACTCATTCCTTAACATGCTTGACTCCAGCCAAAATGGATATAGTCAAACACTAAACTGCTTTCTACCACGTACTACGAAAGCCCATTAGTGCCAATAAAGTATATGTTCAGTAATTTAATTCGTTATTACGGATTACTAATCCGTAATTACGAATTAGCTAATTCGTTATTACGGATTAGTAATCCGTAATTACAAATTAGTAATTCGTTATTACGGATTACTGAACATATTCACTCCAGTCAAAATGGATATAATTAAACACAGTGCTAAACTGCTTTATACCACCATTGTTTTTAGTTGTTATTTTGTTACTCTCACTTTAACATGCATGCCTCTAGCCAAATGAATATAGTCAAACACAATGCTAAACTGCGTTTTACCACAATTTTTTTATTTTTTTCATTTTGGGAGGGGCGGAGGGGAGGAGGATTTTGTTTCTCATTCTTTAACTTGTTTGAATCTAGCCAAAATTAGTCAAACACAGTGCTAAACTGATTTTTACCACAATTTTTTTTTTTTTTTTTTTT
>NW_022756123.1:545399-546142 GCF_011630105.1 Anneissia japonica
TTGTGGGTGGGGGCGGATTTTGTTACTCATTCTTTAGCATGCTTGGCTCTAGCTGAAATGGATATAGTCAAACACAGTGTTAAACTGCCTTTTACCACAATTGCTTTTTTTTGGGTGGGGGGATGTGTGGATTTTGTTACTCATTCTTTAATATGCTTGACTCTAGCCAAGATATAGTCAAACACAGTGCTAACCTGCTTTTAACCACCAATTTTTTTTTATTTGGGAGAGGGGAGGGAGATTTTCTTACTCATTATTTAACATGCTTGACTCTAGCCAAAATGGATATAGGCAAACAAAGTGCTAAACTGCTTTCTACCACAATTATTTATTTATTATATTTTTGGGAGAGGGGAGGGGGATTTTGTTACTCATTCTTTAACATGGTTGACTCTAGCCAAAATGGATATAGTCAAACACAGTGCTAAACTGCTTTCTACCACAATTATTTTTTTTTGAGAGGGGAGGGTTTTTTGGGAGAGGGGAGGGGGATTTTCTTACTCATTCTTTAACAAGGTTGACTCTTGCCAAAATGGATATAGTCAAACACAGTGCTAAACTGCTTTCTACCACAATTTAATTACTATTATTTTTTTTTGGGAGGGGGAGGGGGATTTTGTTACTCATTCTTTAACATGCCAATATGGATATAGTAGAACACAGTGCTAAACTGATTTTTACCACAATTTTTTTTTATTTGCGAGAGGGGAGGGGGATTTTGTTACTCATTCTTTAACATGCTA